>NC_139150.1:113565484-113695484 GCF_964270905.1 Leucopleurus acutus | reverse complement strand
AAAAGTCTAGAAATATTTCAATCTAAACTAAAAATCTCACCTTTAATCTTAAACTATTAGCTGTTCAAATATTAGTGACTCTCCCTTTTTAAAAAATTCCATAAATGAGTTCTACTTCTTTAAGTTTATAGTCATTAAGTAGAAACAATACACTAGGCTCAACAGGTTAAAAAACACTGTCTTTGGTCAATGAGTGACCTGCTCTGAGAGATGCTAAGATACAGCATAAAGACCACAAGGTCGTGGCCTGGGCAGGATCCCAGCTCTGCACACAAGCTGCGTGCCCTGGGCTGCTCACCTTCCGGCATCCACGTTTCTTCATGAACAAACGGGAGAGGCAAGGGCCCTGGGTTAAAAGATGCAGATGCTGAGAACAGCACCAGCACACGGGCATTCAGCAAACGTGTCCTGTTATGACATTACTGCTGATTTCACGACTCTCTGGCTGACCATGCTTGTTGCCCCAAATTTGTTTGTTATTCGCAAACACAAAGGAGAATACATCTCTCCCCCACTCAAGATCCTAAATGGTGAAGATGAGCTTTTCCCCAAAGCCGTGACAGGATACTTCTCCTCCGATGACCCATAAGCACCGACTGCCACTCCTGTTCCCATCAGAGTCCGGAACAACTGATGGCTTTTTCTACTTCTGCCTGGACCATCTCTCTTCAATTATGGATTCCTTCAGCTATATTCACCAAATACCCAATACCTGTCGGGCACTGTTTGACATGAGAAATATAAAGATATATAAGTATCAGGTCCTGTCTTTAAAAACCTATTAGTATAGAAGGAGAAAAAAAATGAAAAAAATTTTTTTCAACAGTTTAAAAAATTCTAGAATGGAAATATATCCAAAACATAGGACAGACTATTGGCAAAAAGGCAGGCCTGGCTACGTTGCTAAGGGGAGGGGCCCGAGGCCGGGGAGCTCGTCAGGTGGACAAGGGGAGGGAGGCTGCTGAGCATCTGTTCTAAGCGCTGGCCGGCTGGGGAGGGCCCGAGTGAGGGCCAGCGAGGGGAGAAGGTAAGTGGATGGCAACCCTGCAGCCTGTGGACAGGGCCAACACGGTGAGGCTCTGTGCTCTACCCAGTAGAGGGCCTGAGAGATTCAAGCAGAGGCCTTAGTGCTCACGTTTGCGTTTGGAAAAGATCACTGTAGCAATGTGGACAGTAAAATAAAGGAAGTAGGAAAAATGGTAGACCAAGTATGGACCATCATGGTTTTCACAGGCTCCAACAGCGGTAGCCCTACTGGGCATCCTCACGCCCTTCAATGTGGGACACTGAGCCTCAGCTAGGTCACGGCCTCGCCCCAGGTCACACAAAAACGCTGGAACAACGGCGGAGACGGCCCTGAATCCAGGTCTCCTCCTGCCACTGGCCCCTCCTCTGCACCCCTCGAAGGTCAGATCAAAGGCCACCTTTGGTCACGTCTCGTCCCTGGCGTGACCAGGGCAAATGAACCGACCTGGGATCAGATGCCTTCTGATTGAAACAGCAGGGTACACACATCACAGCTTCACCAAATGAAGCTGATGTGGTAAATCTGGGAAAACCGTGCTTGAGCCCTGAAAGCCGGCTGCTACTAGAGATTTTTACCCTTCTCCGGTGATGTGCTCAAACCCTCAAATAAGATTCATGCCCATCAAATAATTAACGCAGGGGCTTCCCTGGTGGCGCAGTGGTTGGGAGTCCGCCTGCCGATGCAGGGGACGTGGGTTCATGCCCCGGTCTGGGAGGATCCCACGTGCCGCGGAGTGGCTGGGCTCGTGAGCCATGGCCGCTGAGCCTGCGCGTCCGGAGCCTGTGCTCCGCAACGGGAGAGGCCACAACGGTGAGAGGCCCGCGTACAGCAAAAAAAAATAATAATAATTAACGCAGGACTTCAACTCTTCCATCCCTGTTAAGTACCACCTGCTTACCCATCCCGTGCCCTGAGATATCCCTCGCCTGCCACCCTGATCCTAAGTGACCCCCAAACTGAAAAGGACTCCCGCTTGCTGCTGCTGTTGTTTTTCCGTTCTTACCTCACTCTGCCAAACCTGTCCACTTAGTCCACCTAAGCACCCCTGGAAAAGCAGCGTCCTCACCCAAAGCACTCCGGAACTGGGCCTCCACAGGGCGCGCTTCCAATGTTTTAGGTCCCTCCTGGTCAAGTGGAGGGGTTTGGGGAGGGGGCTGCTGCTGGCGTCTGGTGGGGAGGTTTCAGGGATGCTGCTAAGTAAGTATCCTACGATGCACAGAACAGACCCACCCAAAAGGAACCCAAATGCCAGCGGTTTGCAGTTGAGAAGCCCCGATCGAGAACGATCCCAGGCCAAGCAGTGCAAGCTTCGAGCTCTCACAGGGCGCAAACTACACACAACTCTCCCAATACAGGGCCACAGCAGTCAGAGAGCGTGGGTTTGGGTGGAGAGCCTGTACTGCATCTAAACAGAGACATCCTGATCACTGCCTTCACGGAGGATGAATCAGCACACTCCCGACAGCAGACTTCTCACTGACCAGCCTTGCTAGGACGAGCACCCAACGTGTCTGGAGATGGACTCCTACTGTCTCCAGTAGAGGGTTCCAATGGCCTTGACTGCACGGGATCCCACCGGACCCGGAGGGCTCTTCCTATGAAAGCCATCCATGTGAACAGACTTCTACCTCGCAGTCAGGTTTCTCATCCTTGGCATGGCTGGCATTTTAGGCTGAATAATCATCTAGGGCGGGGTCTTGTCCTGTGCATGGTAGGATGTTCAACAGCATTTCTGGCCTCTACCCACTAGATGCCAGCCCCACGTCCCCCATCCAGGTCAACATAGGTCCAGACGCTGCCGGACGTTGCTGGGGGTCGAGACCACTCCACTGATGACCTCTGCTCCAGAGCTTACACACCAGACTTCTCACTTAGGTTTACACATCTGCATTTTCATTCACTGATTTGCTAGGTATAAATGTACTTAATAACTAAATCAACAAGTTCTTTAACGTTGATATTCTTGAAATAGGATACCACCTGTAACCCTACCGTGGGAAACACGATGCAGCAACACTTCGCTGGTTCTTGATGAACACAAATGGAAATTTATGAACACTGTTGGCACCAAGCATCAGGACAACCTGGCTTTCATGACAACAGAGCGATACCCTGACAGACCAACCTGGTCATCTGTCTGTTTTGCTTAGAGTTAAGTTTCTAGAGATGTCCTTTCTGCGGCACGACGAAATTCACAGTTAAAGGCAGTAGCTGCCATTGACTCAATATTTACTATGAATTCCATACTTGCTATTCTAATAGCAATACCCACTCTGTTTTTTTTGTTTTTTGTTTTTTTGCGGTACGCGGGCCTCTCACCGTTGTGGCCTCTCCCGTTGCGGAGCACAGGCTCCGGACGCGCAGGCTCAGCGGCCATGGCTCACGGGCCCAGCCGCTCCGCGGCATGTGGGATCTTCCCGGACCGGGGCACGAATCCACGCCCCCTGCATCTGCAGGCGGACTCTCAACCACTGCGCCACCAGGGAAGCCCCCCACTCTCTTATAAATGATACAGTAACTCTATTTGACAGGTGCTACTGCTATTCCCATTTTAACAGGAGGCAATCGAAGCACAGAGTGGTTAAGTAACTCACCCAAGGTCACACAGGAAATCCACAACAGAGCTGGCATTTCAGTCCTGAATCCACCCTCCTGCCTGTCCTGCTCCTCCGCCTCTCGTATAAAAGCATGCCATATTCATAACTACAAAACATATGATAATGAGCACACTGTAAGGGGATTTTACTTAATCTCTTTCAAAGACACGTCCTCTGCACCGTAAGCGACAAAACGCCGTGGACACCACGCGCGTTAGGCCACCTGCCATGCACTCCCCACGGCTGTGGCCACTGCGCTGCGGCAGAGGCTGGGTCCCCAACCAGGCTCGTCCCGAGGCTGCTCACAGACCCCGCTGCTCCCTGCAGGATGCACCTCCCGCCGCCTTCAAACTGGGTCAGGGCCCAGCAAGGGTTTGCACAACGGAATGTGAGCAGGAGGGAAATGTGTCACTTCCGGGGGTCGGGTGGGAGATGCTTTGGAAGCCAGAGCCCGCCGGCCAGCCCCCTCCTGAAAGCAGAGCTGAGACGGAGCCTCCATGGTGCCGGGGCTCGGAGGACCGCACGCTGGGCACACGGCACAAGTGAGCACCGAGTGTGGGTCATGGGGGCCCCTCAGACTGCAGGGCCGTCTGTCACCAGCCACAGCTTAACCCGCCCTCAGTGACACACGCCCTCATCAGCTGAGGGACCCTTACCTGGCCATTCAACTCTCCGTGTCTACTTCCTTATCCCTGAAACTGAGATGTAACAGCGACCACCCCCCGGTGCTGCAGTGAGAATCACGCAGGCTCACATGCGTGAAGACCCGGAACCCGCCTGGTGCGGTCGGCACCCGCTGTCCACCCTAACCCCTCCCGCACGCCGGCCACCTCGCCGCCAGGGTCGAGGGGCTTCATGCCACAAGGAAGGGATGGACAGATATACGTACTGCTCCCGACTATTCTAAGAAGGAAACGATAAATACACAGACTCAGACGCTAACAAGTAACTCACTGACCGTACGGAGTTTTCTCAAAACACTAAAAATAGAACTGCCAAACAACCCAGCAATTCCACTCCTGGGCATAGATCAGAAAAAAATGAAAACACTAATTAGAAAAGATACATGCATGCCCATGTTCACAGCAGCACTATCTACAGACGCCAAGATGTGGAAGCAACCTAAATGTCTGTCTATCAACAGAAGAATGGATAAAGAAGATGTGGTACATATATACACAACGGAATATTACTCACCATTAAAAAGGCGAAAATAATGCCACTTGCAGCAACATGGATGGGCCTGGAGGGCATTATGCTAAGTGAAATAAGTCAGACAAAGAAAGACAAATACTGTATGGTTTCACTTACATGTGGAATCTAAAAAATACAACTAGTGAATAAAGCAAAAAGAAGCAGACTCAGAGAGACTGAGAACAAACCAGTGGTTACCACTGGGGAGGGGGAAGGGGGAGGGGCAGTACGGGAGTAGGGGATTAAGAGGTACAAACTATTATGTATAAAATAAGCTACAAGGGCCTCCCTGGTGGCGCAGTGGTTGAGAGTCCGCCTGCCCATGCAGGGGACACAGGTTCGTGCCCCGGTCTGGGAAGATCCCACATGCTGCGGAGCGGTTGGGCCCGTGAGCCATGGCCGCTGAGCCTGTGCGTCCGGAGCCTGTGCTCCGCAACGGGAGAGGCCACAACAGTGAGAGGCCCACGTACCACAAAAAAAAAAAAAAAAAAAAAAGCTACAAGGATATACTGTACAACGTGGGGAATATAATCAATATTTTTAAAAGTATAAGTGGAGTATGACCTTTAAAAATTGTGAATAACTATATTGTACACCTACCTGTAACTTACATAATGTACGTCAACTATACTTCAATTTTTTAAAAAAAGTAAATAAATAAACAACTAATAAAAAAGAAAAAAACCTAAATAATAACACCCATGATGTCCTCTGGTACAAAGTGATGGAAAAAGAAAGAAAGCAGAAGAGAGATGACTGCATTTAACCAGCCCGACTGTGGCTCCTGCCTCACCCTCTGCCAATAACACGCATAGAAACAAACAGAAATACACACACATCCCCTTCTCAGTGAGCAGACAGTCCGCCGGCCAACTAGAGATTCAACAGGAGCCCGGAGTGTGGTGCCAGCTGGCTGTGTGACACGCACAGTAATTAATGTCTCCTGAGGTCAAGGAGGCGGGGACAGAACCGGCAGACAGAGGAGGAGTGACGTGATGGGGAACCAGCGGCGGAGGTTCCTAGACACACAGGAAAGGTGACAGGCAGGGAGAGGATCGCGCTTACCATCAGGGAACCTTTCGAGGAGCATAATCTTCCAAAGGCCATTCTCACCAGGTGCTCTGTATTTACCTGGGAGAAGAGTAAAACTGCTTTCGAGAGCGGAAACCATTGTCCATGCCCACAGGAGGTCGCCCACAGCAACCACCAGCTTGTTACAAACGCAAGGTTCTGAAGGCTTTACGAGACATAATTTCGGTGAAGAAAACAGAGGGAGACTTTCTTAAACAGAGAGAAGAACCACATTTACATACTGAAAAGTATCTTACGCTACTGAAAACTAACCTAGTCAGGGGACTGGTGTGATAAAATGTGTATGTGGAGCTTTACCTATTTTTTAAAAATTTTTCTTGGAGTATAGTTGATTTACGATGTTGTGCTAGTTTCAGGTGTACAGCAAAGTGAACCAGTTATACATATACATGTATCTGCCCTTTTTTAGATTCTTTTCCCACATAGGCCATTGCAGAGTACTGAGTAGGGTCCCCTGTGCCGTACAGTAGGGCCTTATTAGTTATCTATTTGATACATAGTGGTGTGTATATGTCAGCCCAATCTCCCACTGTATTCCCCACCCCCCGCACACATTGTTTAAGTGCAGATCTGGATGACAAGGCCCTGAACGTGGCTGGTGGGAGGTCCACCAGCTGAGTCACGGGCAGAGCCATGAAATCTGGGGAGCTCGCTGGTGGCGAGTTACAGACGGTGCTGGACAAATCAAGGGGAGAGGCCGGCCACAGGAAGAAGGTAGTGAGGACAAAGGTCAGATGCAGGCTTCGCCCTGTGAGGAATCAGTGCTGAGACCGCAAAGGGTGGGCACCCCGCAGCCTTACCCAGGGGACAGCAAGACCCGTGCACGGTCTGGCTGTGGAGCCCTGGGACAGCCCGGGGGAAGTTCAGGGGCCCTCTCTCCAGAAAAAAAATACATTTTCATGGACACCCAGAATTTTAAGTTTTGGTGGTTAGTCCATTAAAACGAAAAGTCTGTTCTGACCACATACATCTACAGACCAAGCCTGACTTTGGCCAGTTCCTAAACACGAGACCATACCAGAGACACCTGGCTCACCTCAGTAATGCTCTGATGATCTTTTGCCTACTTACTTCCCTCCTCAAGCGGAATTTTTGCCTTTTCAAACCATATGTGTGTGGGTCGCTCTTTCGGCCACGACTCCACCAACAAGGAAGGTTAACCAATCGACCTGCTTTGTACAAAGGGATGTTTTTGTCGAGGTCACACATCTCTGTTCAACCATGAGGGGTATCCTGCAGGCCAGGTGTGCAAGCGACGTGCAGACAGAAGCTAATGCCCAAGGGGCAGGGCGTAGGGAACGAACAGGAGGTTAGCAGGGTGCGCTCGGAGCCACACACGTTGTTCAGAACACAAAACAAAGAAGTGCCAGGAGCAGCCCTGGAGCTGGGCAACAGGCTAACGTGCGTTTGCCCCAAACAGCTGTTCACAGGCTTCTCGAAGAAATGAAACGGCGTCATCTAAGGTTTAAAACTTTCAACCGCTCCAGCGTTAGCAACGTCTGCCTCGTTACCAAATATTTCTACCTCAATGAAATAAGTATAACCTTTTAAAACACTCGGGAGAACTGCAATTAATTAACTGCATATCATAATTAACACGAGACCCATCAGTGAAAAACTTTTCTTTAAAAATAATGAAGGGGGGGCTTCCCTGGTGGCGCAGTGGTTGAGAGTCCGCCTGACGATGCAGGGGACACGGGTTCGTGCCCCGGTCTGGGAAGATCCCACATGCCGCGGAGCGGCTGGGCCCGTGAGCCATGGCCACTGAGCCTGTGCGTCCGGAGCCTGTGCTCTGCAACGGGAGAGGCCACAACAGTGAGAGGTCCGTGTACCGTAAAAATAATAATAATAATAATAATGAAGGGGGGCTTCACTGGTGGCGCAGTAGTTGGGAGTCAGCCTGCCAATGCAGGGGACATGGGTTCAAGCCCTGGTCTGGGAGGATCCCACATGTCGCAGAGCAGCTGGGCCCGTGAGCCATGGCCGCTGTGCCTACGCGTCTGGAGCCTGTGCTCCGCAACGGGAGAGGCCTCAGCAGTGAGAGGCCCGCGTACCGCGATGAAGAGTGGCCGCCGCTTGCCACCACTAGAGAATGCCCTCGCACAGAAATGAAGACCCAACACAGCCATAAATAAATAATTTTAAAAAATAATAATAACGAAGGGACTTCCCTGGTGGTCCAGTAGTTAAGACTTCGCCTTCCAATGCAGGGGGTGTGGGTTCAATCCCTGGTCAGGGAGCTAAGATCCCACACGCCTTGCGGCCAAAAAACCAAAACATAAAACAGAAGCAATATTGTAACAAATTCAATAAAGACTTTAAAAATGGTCCACATCAAAAAAAAATTTTTTTCAATAAAAATTTAAAAAAATAAAAATAATGAAGTCTGACAGCATCACAGAGCACAGACCCTCCAAGTGGACACTGGGACACCTACTCCCGGAATCTTAAGATGGTCAACTTTCTGAAAGTCAATGAATACTTCTCAACATGCTTTACAATGAACTCAGTTTCACTCAATTATTTAAGGAAGTGGTTTCAGAAATTGTCTCCAACTTGGGATGCCAACCTGCGTTATTCCTTTCCTGCCTACGCTGCCGGCGCACAGCGCTCGCTCGGTAAACGGTCCAGGCCTAACTGAACATTGCCCTAGCATCCTTCTCACTGCAGGGAGGCCTCAGAAGGGAGTGAAGCCCTTCTGAAATGTTTACTAGGGGCTAAAAAATTTAAAGCTATGCCAACGGCTCAAGTCTATGTGAAACGGACCTAAGTTTAAACCTTCCAATTAATATAGGAAATGCAGGCTGGATACACCTAGAAGGGGCTTGAACAGATTTGCTTCAACAAACACGCCCTTCGGCACAGGCAGCGAACTTCAGCCCCACTTCTACGTAGGATCGTTTGGCCTTATCTTGTAGGGGTGCCGTTTGTGCTTCAGATTACCATCCCCTGCAGTAAGGGCCTCAGAGGTGAGGAAGGGTTCGAACACACCTGAGCAAGGAGATGTGCTTTGGTGCAGGCCTGCCGCCCACATGGGCACCTGAGCTCCACGCACAGACACAGAGAAAGCCAGCAGGCCCCAGGGTAGGATCCAAGATCAGCGGCTCCAGAAATGCATCCAAACCAAAAGGAGAACATGGCTACCCTTCTAAAAGCTGGGGCCGAGACCCCACTGGAGTGTCATTCGGGCACCTGGACCGGGGACGTGAGGCCAGCTTCCCTCCGCAGGCCCTAGGCGCCCTGCAGAGCCAACCCGGTTCTCTGCCCTTATGGCCGCTCCCTAAATTCGCAACCGGGTAATTAAAACAGCAGAAGGCATAGCATCAAAAAATGTTTTAAAAAAATATAAGATGACATTTCACTTCAATATTTCCAATGAAATCTGAAAATTTTACATATAAACAATAATACTTATAGGCCCCAAATATTATAAATAGGCTCCTTTGGTGGGACAGGAAGGGATGTGACTCTTAATCAAATATTTTTCTAGTTGAAGGACTTCCCTGGCAGTCTAGTGGTTAAGACTTTGCACTTCCACTGCAAGCGGCACAGGTTCGATCCCTAGCCAGGGAACTAAGATCCCACAAGCCATGCAGTGTGGCCAAAAAAAAAAAAATATATATATATATATATATATGTATGTATACATATATTTATATATTTTTTTCTAGTTGAATTAGAAGACTTTTTTTAAAACAGAGGAGTAAAAATTATAATGATAAGTGACTCTGCCACTGTCCCCAAAGGGGAAATACTCTGCTGAAGCCATTGCGATCATTAATCTGATCTGTGATTTAGTCCCAAACATACAACTGCTTTCTATGAAAACTCTTCTCCCCACACAGACACCTCGCTCGTGCAGTGACCCAAGTTCTAGCATCTGCATAATCATTTCTATCAAGCAATGTTTTTAGGATGCAATACCACTTCCAACATTTTCCAAAGTTAAGAGAGATGTGAAAATATTCAATCCCTGTGTCTTAATAGCTAAGATCTGCGTTTACCTCTTGGAAGCGTTTTCCTCAACCATTAGCACAAGAACTTGTTCAAAATACAGATTCCCGAGGGCCGGCCCCAGGAAACCGAAACCAGTGGGTCTTGGAGGAGGAGGGGGGACTAGGAATCCGCATTTTTAATAAGCACGCTGGTGTTTCTGATGCAGGTGGTCTCGAAAAATAGCACCGCAGGGAAGACAATTCATTTCCATTAGAGCTGTCTGTCCAGGCTTCAACTCCATGATTTTTTTTTTCATTTGACACTTCTTAAACACTTGGATGAGTGTTTTTCAAGGAAAATCTGTGAAATGTCATTTTCACCGCAACTACAGCACAACACCAGAAGGCAAGGCACAGCAGACAGAGTGAGGAATGCAGGAAAGCTCACCTCCTCTAAGGAATCATTTAAAATTACATCTGCATGAGATCTTGATCGTTCCAGGCTAAGTCTCTCATTTTGACCTTTAAACAATATTTTCAGCACTCCCCTGACTATTAATTTTGTTATCTCCATTCTCCAGTTACCTCATTCCGCTACAAAGTGAGAGGATGCCTGACATTTAAATCAGCCTCGGCAGCCTCTGCCCTGGGTTTTCAGGAAGTCTTGCTTTCATGTACCACGCTTTTCCTATTGGAACTCTTTAGAATCAGATTTTATTTCTGATCCTAGATGTCATTATTTTCCACAAGATGACTGAGAACCTACTGGAAATCTCCACCCAGCCACAAATGTAATTTGTTGCACCGAATACGGTCAACTCCTATTTTCAAATCACAAATTCAGATTTTCACTCAAATAACTGCAGACAAGGAGAGCTACCCTGGCGTTACCGGAGTTGACATGTGAAGTCTGTCTCCAGGGCAACAGAGTAGTAAGGGAGGTTCTGAGCCGCACTCCTGCTCGTCTGTGATTTAGCAACAGGCTTCTACACGCTCCCATCATGCTCTGGCCATCCCTTTGTCTGATCTCGAAATTACACGGAGTGACTTTTGGGTGCCTGTCCTACTATTTTGTTTTAAGACACTCTATTTCAAATTTTCTTGCTGTTTCCACGTATGTTACCTTTTTCTTTCCTTCGAATTTTCGCTATCAAGTCATTACATGCAGCTGCTCTACACAAACACACAAACTGGACAGGAGCCGCACCACCATTTTCAAAGTTTTCCATGTGAATTGAGGACTGTGTATTCAGTGGCTTAATTAGAAACCTGCAAACCCCTCCACACAATGGCCTAGTGCTGATTCAGTAAGAACTTCCTGCTGCTTTTGTAAAAGCTCTTCCCAGTTTTTTTTTTAAAGCCACTACACAGCCGATCTCTTTCTACCCAATTCTGCAGTTTCACAATACATCTTCTTTTTTGTGAATTCAAGAATTCAACTATACTCCCAATGCCAGAACGTCAATCAATCTAAATTCTCTCAGACCACAAGTTAATAATTTAAATTCATCTAACTATAACCAGAATGACTTGAAGGGGAAAGACAAACAACACCAAAATGCATATGGGAATATTTAAGACAGTATTTAAGACAGAATATGGGAAGGCTGTCTAATAAAATAATACAGAGGACAAAATAATGATTTTTTTTGAGTTGCACATATTTGACCAAGACACAATGGCAACCCCAGTGATAAGCTTTTCTAAACTTAACCCGTGGTTTTCAGTTCCGTTTTTATAACCTGCTAACTCCTTTAATGTCTTTAATTTGTACTATTATTTAACAGTTTATTAATAGGAAACAAAAAGGATAGTAAATAAGGCTGTGCATTAAAAAGGTACTGATATTATAACAGAGCAAAAATGTGAGTTACCCAGTGTTTATTAAAGGTTACACAAAACGCGGGATACACATACACAGAGATGACTACGTATACGTGTACACACGTATACAGAGATGATACAACACACAGGTGAATATGCTACAGTCAACAACCCGTATTCTGTGAGCAGATACTCCAGCATAATGACAGCGTGACTAGGCGTCGAACATCCGTTTAAAAGAACACATTTATCTTTTGCTTTACTACAAACCAAATTCCTAGACTGGCCTAGATTTTAAAGGAATGTGCTTATGCTTACCATGTTAAGAAGGGTGGTTTTGTTTCAAAGATTAAAGGAAGAATAAACTTCTCAAACAACAACACTCTGACAGAGTAACCTCCAAGAAGGAAGGAGAATGTAACTGTCACCTCTGAACGGATCCACTCAGAGTTAAGGCCTGTGTCTGTGGATGAACCGTGAACAGAGGCCCTAATGCTCGCGCACAGCCTCACTGCCCGATGATCTACATAGTCAAACGTCCGTGTTAATGTCTCCATCTAAATTTGTCTATCGCTCACCTACATCCACTGCATTCTGACAGCCACAGAGGAAGTATGCTTGTCTTCTTACACCAGGATTAGCAAAAACAGTCAGAAAACAAAGGTCCAACTGGCCTAACACCATCAGCCATCTACCCTCAAGATCCCATTCTTGCAGGAGGAAACCTACAGGGAGAAAACCGCACAATCCAGTCATAACTGGAGCAATGAGAGTCAAGCCCCAGTTTCTGCAACAAATAACACGGTCAGAAATACAGCAAATGCAGCTGAAAGGAAAAGCAAAATCGCTGTGGTAGGTCGGTAATAAAGACTGTAGTCTTGTAAGGAACGGCAGGATATCCTGTAAAACGAACGTATAATTTACAAATCATTTTTAAAGCTACCAGAAACCAAAGGAAGGGCAATAGGGTAGGATTTACAGAAGACCACCTTCGATACTTCTTCCCATAAAACTGAATCTACGGAAGAGAAAAGCGCTCCTGTTAGCTTTTAATGAAAAGGCAGGGAAAACATCTCTGGTTCATTCTCCTGTGCAAACACCAACTGCTTATGTCGAAAAGAAAAACAGTTTTGTCAGGGGTGTCACATCCGTTGTAGCTACACTAGTTGAAGACCTGGCGGGTATTAGAGGACTTCACGAGCCAGGTGGCCCCTCCCCTGGCCCCTCCCCCTGGCCTGCAGCTCTCTTTCATGCTAAGGGTAAGTTGTCAGGCAAGGTGCTACTTATTCAAGTTCTACTCTGAAACTCAAATCATTTCATTGTGTGCAGAACAGGACTCAGCTACAGTTTACTCCAAATTGGAGCATGAGAAAAATATTTCAGAGAGAGCTCAGCCTTCCAAAAATAAGATTTGGTTGGTGGGGGGCGGTAGCAGCTTGAGAACAAAAATGGTCCCCAGCACGTCTCAGTCTTCCCACCTAAGTGTGCTGGGCAGGTGTTATCGCGGAGCTGGGGGGGCGGTCTGTGACCCTGCCCTTCTGCAGCCTGTCACTCTGTTCTGCTCCACAGACTCTGACGAGGTCATGCTTAATGGCCAAAAAATCCACCACATGCCTAAAGGAGAAAGTAGAAAAAGATAGGCAGGCCTGCGGGTGTGACGTCTGCTGAGGCATGCAACTGTTATTTTAAACATAATTAGACTAATTGCCTCGCCATCTCCACCGATGCAACTGCACACGCAATTAATTAGAACTGATTTTAAAAGCCCTGTTTGGAATCCTTTGTTCCCCACTTCCTACAGATCAAATTATCAAGGAACAAATTCAATTTTTCAACTTTTATTTTAAGAGAGGCACACACGTGCATTAACTGGGTCTGATCCACTAATGCAAGTCATTTAACCAGCAATTACTCTACTCTGAAACTAAAAGCCAATTCAAATTTTGAACACTATTATAAATAATTCCCTGGGAAGTATGACCATCTTGTAAGACTGCTGGTGAAAAACATGAATAATCTCATAGCTCTCCACCTAGAAAGGAAGGTGAAAGAAGACAAAGTTCTAGGACCTCCCTGGTGGCGCAGTGGTTAAGAGTCCACCTGCCAATGCAGGGGACCAGGGTTCGAGCCCTGGTCCGGGAAGATCCCACATGCCGTGGAGCAACTAAGCCCATGCACGACAACTACTGAGCCTGTGCTCTAGAGCCTGCGCGCCACAACTACTGAGCCCATGTGCCACAACTACTGCAGCCCGCGCGCCTAGAGCCTGTGCTCCGCAATAAGAGAAGCCACTGCAATGACAAGCCCAAACACTGCAACGAAGAGTAGCTCCCACTCGCCGCAACTAGAGAAAGCCCGCGCACAGCAATGAAGACCCAACGCAGCCATAATAAATTAAATAAATAAGACAAAGTTCCATTTCACAGGAAAATTAAAGTATCAAGAAAGCTGCCTTTTACCACGTGCTTTATTCTCCACAGATTTTTCTACCCCCAGTCAAAAGTGGTTCACTTTAAAAAAGACATTAAGGAAAACACAACGAAGTAGTGAATATAACAAAAAAGTAGCAGACTCACAGACATAGAGGACAAACCAGCGGTTACCAGTGGGAGTGGGGAAGGGCTATGTAGGGGGAGGGGAGGTACAAACTACTGGGTGTAAGACAGGCTCAAGGATGTATGTACAAAACGGGGAATAGAGCCAATACTCTGTGATTACTATAAATTGAAAGTAACCTTTAAAAATAGTACAAAACATTTTTTTTTAATCTAAAAAGAAAAAAAGGACTCCAAGGGCCATTTAACAGAGTCGGGTGCGATGGGCTGGCTGATTGGGAAAATTGTGAAAAGGTGATGACTGAGGACAAAGGCTGAGATACTGGAGCTGGAGATCGCAAGATGGAAAAGAGAAAAAGCAAGCTTGACGGCTGCGGGAAGGAGAGGTGGTGGGACCAGCTGGGGGTTCCTCCCGAATCAGCATCTGTGAAGGGACCGATGCCGGAGGGCAGCGTCCACAGCCATACCGGAGGTGCGCCCGCCCAGCCGCAGTGACCACCAGTGACCAGCCCTGCACGGCAGGCCTGAAGGTGGGAGCGGTCACAGCTCACCTGATCTGCTCTGAAGTCTAAGCTCCCGAGGCGGCCGCACTCCGACAAAGGACGTCGATCCACGCGGGGCACAGCACGGGCTGTCACTACAGAGGGGCTTCTGCCCACGGGATCTGAGGCCAACGAGGATCACGCCCTTGCTGCGGGTTCCGCAGACCCTGCAGCTGACCACGGGAGCGGGAACGGGACAGAGAGCCAGCCACACGGTCCTGCGGCCACGCACCCAGCAGGGGCCGCGGTCCCCCGGATGGGACACCAACGGTCCCCCCAGCGTGACCTGCTGCCGCCTCACAGTGACCTTGGAGAACCGCCTGGAACCGTTTCTGGACATCCTTGAAATCTATGTGGAGACGGACCGCGCGCCAATACGTGGGAAAGCACAGAATTCTCCGGGAGTGAGAAGTACAAAGACCCGTTCCCCTGCTGGGAGCGCCTGGGTAGCGACGGGGAAAAATCGGTTTCCAGCAGGCGGCCACCTCCCGGGCGGCGAGCCGAGGAAGCACGTGGGGTCTGGTGTGGTCCCTGGTGACACACGAGGGACCACGGGGGATGCCCCGGTGAGTCCTGCGTGGAACAAACACAGCCGCGACCAGATTCTGAACAGGAAAGGGGCTCCTGACAGGAACTGACAGGAACCAACGCCCCGTTCAGCTGGGGTATTCTGCAAAGGAAAGTACAGGCTATCTTAGAACGAATTTGCATCCCCACTGCATCACAGGAGGGATATATATGCCGGAGTCACGACACAGCCGAGATGACTAGGTGTTTCCACCCACTCCTTAAACAGCTGTAGGTACAGAAAACAATGTCACTCCTCCTCGCAAGAGTATGTGAAGCCCAGGATTTGCAGAAATATATGAAAAAGACCATGTTCCTCTCTGTGCTCTCATTATTCTGGGAGCTTCAACAGAAGGAGTGCTGAAGCGCTCTGTCAGTGATACAGGGCGCGTGTTCATTTCCAAAAGCTAAAAGCAGAGGCGCCGCTCTAGTCTGAAATCACGTTGCTCACCTCTTGGGTTGAACAAAAGGGCTCACAGCAAGATTATTTTTTAAACCGTTCCACATTTATCCTCATAAAACAGAACAATGCAAAATGAACGGCCAAATAAGCAAACATGACACTTTAATGTACTCATCTGTAGAAGTTCTCGGTTCCAACTTAAAACATCTCAATGATTCACGATCATTTTCCCATTTGCCACATTTTTTCAGCATGACGTCTGCGGAGTGGTGGAGACCAACATACTTCAAGTAAAACTCATTCACCAAGTTCTTAATTTAACAGATTCTTTACCGAGGGCCTATTATGCGCCAGGCAGCGTTCTAGCTGCCGGGGATACAGACAGAAATAAAATGAATCAAAGGCCCTCACGGAGCTTACTGTCTATTTAAGGGAAAGAACAAACAAGTAAGTAATCCATGATTTTAAACGGACCTAAGTGCCACAAAGAAAAATTAAGCAGGGCAAAGCCAGCAGAGTGACAGGAGGAGGCCGAGGGGCTTTGGGGGATACGGCGGTCAGAGAGGACCTTCTGAGGAAGACAGCAAACTGCAGAAAGGGAGCGGGCCACGCTGAGATGCAGGTGAAGGCAGCCCTGCCCTCCAGGGAGGGCAAAGAGCAGGTGACGAGGCCCCAGGCCTTGGTGATGTAATAAACGGCAAGAAAGCAAGCTTGCGTGGCTGGAGCGAAGTAAGCGGCAAAGACAACCTGGCGGGAAGGGCGGGGCTCGGGTACGCGGCTTCCGTGTAACCATCCTGCAGTTCTGAACAACAGGCGTCGCGTCACGCTGACGGAAACACCAGGGACCCCAGGGGACCCGGCGGGGCAGGAGGGCGAGTTAGGAGGCGATTTCAACAGTTAGAGCTTAATCTGACGCTCTAAACGCTTTCACCCTCAGATCTCGCAGGGGGTGGCGACCCACTTCTTCAACTCACCTCTTTCTAAAGAAACAAGACATGGAGACCGTATTAGCACACATGCCTCTGGCGACTTTATTAGTCTGAAAAACTGACAACTGTTGTTTCAAATAGTCTCAGTGGAGCAACCTTAAAATCAAGCACAAAACACAAGGACCATCCTCCCCTCCTTCACTGTAACCACGTGAAAGTCCTGTAGGAGTGAACAGCTCTTTTGTCCTTAAACAGGCTATTTGAAAAACAGAAGCACACTGTCTTTTATTGTCCATTCATGGTTCACATAGCCCCTGGGGTTGGCTTTCGTCCTTCAAAAGCCTTTAATGGACAGGTACACGTAAGCCTTGCTCTGTAGACTGTGAGAGCTGGAAGGCGTGGGGAGGGCCCACGGCTCCCCTGCGTGCCTGAAAGGAAAGGGGTATCAGGTACGCAGGGTGACCTCACCTGTAAGGTATGCGCCAGGGACTCAGAACAAAGGTGGCTTCCTTCCTTCATAAGGAAACACAATCTGTCCAGAAAACTGCTTCATTGCTCTTGAATGATTTAGGGCTGCACAGTCTACTAGAAACAGCTCCAGTCTTTAACCTCTGTTTATTAACAAAACTGTGTGTTACATCATTCTTTGTTCAAACCTTAAAAGAAAGCCCAGCATATTCATTAATCAAAACTATATATTATTGTTCAGGTCACCTTTGATCATGTGTTTGTGCCAGGTAAGTGCATTTATCGGTCAGAGACTGTAACGGACACACTGTATGTCTCCAGGGTCAGGACTCTGGCTTCCTGTCCACGTGAAATGTGGAAGGAAGGCAATTAAGCTGGTGTTTTAGGTTGTACTTAGTATATAAAAGGAAGGCCCGCATTTTCACATTTTAGGGCATGTTGAGTTTTCCAGCGTATGAAATGTTATCGCTGCTCCCTTTTTCAGATAGGGATATCGATGCAAAACAAGTTCTTGGAGCACAGAACGCATTCAGTCATGGCTCGCCTAGATGCAACCAACAGAACACCAAGTTGCTGAAGTATTACTTCACTCTTTCAAGATCACAAAACATCTTGCTACATATTTTTCCCCCAAGGTCAGGTAGTCAAGAATTTACTCTCTTGAATCCCACGCACATTACTGCATAGGATCAGCTCTTAAAGTGATATCAGACCGTTTAAAGTTGACTTTGCCGTCGAACTACGACTGCTACTATTTTCGCCCTGAAGTTACTGATAGATAGCTGTGATCTAACTTCTCCCAGCTTTGCAGATTGCCTTATCAGGACATAGCTGCCAATAACTGGGAATGCTGCATACTTGTCAGATAACACTCAATTGACTAGAAAAACTGATACTAAGTATCAAACTGAAAATCAGTCTTGGCCTCAATCTGTCTTTAATTCACCTATTCTACTCTTTGGTTTAAGTTACCAATGTGTCTGGTAACTTCCATGAAATTGTGACCTTTCAATCCAGTAACAGAGGAAAAAATCTGTATAGAACGAGCAAAACACAACCTGTTTCCATACCTTCTGAAACTCCAACATTTATATGTAAGGCATGTTGAACAGATCCCACCCTGGCCAACACACCCCAGTTACAGAAGGGATGGGTGGACCGCAGCAGGGCTGCAGTTAAAGAGAGATAAGACACCAGCCAGCTGTTAATGCCAGGACTTCCTGCCCAGACCCGGACCTGATGCCACTATTGGAAGGAGAAAAAAGCCGCCAGCAGAGGGGTGAGAAATTTACATATCAGGTTAATGTGAAAAATAAACTTGCCTCTCAGTCCAGGAAGTAAAGAAAGCTAGGCTCACAAAGAAGAAACTTAAATAAACCTAGCAACACATGCGAATCTGCATAATAAACATGGCTGTAGCATCACGCTCCTTTGACAGAAAGCTCTCCACGTACAGCACGCCCAGAATCTGCAGTGCGAAGCATCTCTGAGGTCACCGAGCCTGTCTGATGGGCTGGCTGCTCCTCAAGATGGACCACTCTCTTAACTATAATGAAATGCTGGGTCGATGTAGTGCTACTTATTTGTGAGTATCACACAGCTCAGTTTCCTGACAGAGGTGATAGCAACTCAAGGTATTTCCACGCATTATAGTTAAATATCTGACACTTGAACAATCACAGGGACTCATCCTTGCAGGTACCTGAACCAGAGCCGGCTTAGGATTCGAGAACTGGAAAGTGTCCCTTGGGGCTACTTTATTCTTCTAACTGCCCCTTTCTGCTTCATTTTCAGGAATTTTAATTTAATTTTGACCGTGCATGATGCCTCTCGTGGGATTTAGGGTGTGGGGGTGCCGTTCATTGCTACCCACATCATCACCTGTGCTTCCTGCCATCCGCAGGGTTGCCGACCACAGGAATTACTCAGTATCTCCATCACCTGCACCAAAGCCGAGGCCTTGATTACAGGTAACATTTTCACTCCAACAGCAGACTTGCAAGCAGAGCAATCAGAAGGTGTTTGGTACTTCAGCATGTGCTGTTAGGAAGCTGGACAGCCACATGTAACTCAGTGAAGTTAGAACACTCCCTCACACCGTGCGCAAAATTAAACTCAAAATGGCTTAAAGATTTAAACAGAAAACAAGATACCATGAAACCCCTAGAAGAGAAAAAAGGCGAAACATTCTCTGACATAAATCATACCAACGTTTTCCTAGGTCAGCCTCCAAAGGCAACAGAAATAAAAGCAAAAATAAACAAATGGGGCCTCACCAAATTTATAAGCTGTGGCACAGCAAAGGAAACCATAAGCAAAAGAAAAAGACAACTCTATGGACTGGGAGAAAATATGTGCAAATGATGCGACCCACAAGGGCTGAATTTCCAAAATACACAAACAGCTCATACAAGTCAATAACAAAAAAACAAACAAAGAATCCAATCGAAAAATGGGCAGAAGACCTAAATAGACATTTCTCCAAAGAAGACGTACAGATGGCCAAAAGGCACATGAAAAGATGCTCAACATCGATAATTATTGGAGAAATGCAAATCAAAACTACAGTGAGGGGCTTCCCTGGTGGCACAGTCGTTCGGAATCTGCCTGCCGATGCAGGGGACACGGGTTCGTGCCCCGGTCTGGGAAGATCCCACGTACCGCGGAGCGGCTGGGCCCGTGAGCCATGGCCGCTGAGCCTGCGCGTCCGGAGCCTGTGCTCCGCAACGGGAGAGGCCACAGCAGTGAGAGGCCCGCGTACCGCAAAAAAAAAAAAAAAAACTACAGTGAGGTATCACCTCACACCAGTCAGAATCACCGTCATCAAAATGTCTACAAATAACAAATGCTGGAGAGGGTGTGGAGAAAAGGGAACCCTCCTACACTGTTGGTGGGAATGTAAATTGGTGCAGTTACTATGGAGAACAGTATGGAGGTTCCTCAAAAAACTAAAAATAGAGTTGCCATATGACCCAGCAATCCCACTCTTGGGTATATACCCAGACAAAACTATCATTCTAAAAGATACACGTACCCTATGTTCACAGCAGCACTATTTACAACAGCCAAGACATGAAAGCAACCTAAGTATCCACTGACAGATGAATGGATAAAGAAGATGTGGTCCATATATGTGCTGGAATATTACTCAGCCATAAAAAAGAATGAAATAATGCCATTTGCAGCAACATGGATGACCTAGAGATTATCATACTAATCAAGGTCAGAAAAAGACAAATACCATATGATATCACTTAAACGTGACATCTAAAGTACGACACAAATGAACCTATCTACAAAACAGAAACAGACTCACAGACACAGAGAACAGACTTGTGGTTGCCAAGGGGGAGGGATGGTGGGGGAGGGATGGACTGGGAGTTTGGGATTAGCAGATGCAAACTATTACATATAGGATGGAGGTCCTACTGTAGAGAACAGGGAACTATATCCAATATCCTGTGATAAACCATAATGGAAAAGAATATGAAAAAGAATATATATAACTAAATCACTCTGCTGTACAGCAGAAATTAACACATTATAAATCAACTATACTTCAATAAAATTTAAAAAAAATAAAGAAGGTGTTTGGTAAAGATCAACACCATCATGGCTAGCTAATTCCTATTAGATCCACTTCCTTTTCCTCTGTGTCAGTGACAATGTGTCAGGGGTGAGAGATAACAGATCACATATTTTAACTTTCATAAGACTTTTGATTCAATTCAGCAGAACATTCTTTCTAAAAAACTAGGAAACATTATTTCTAGACCACCATGGTGGGGGTGACGCAAACGTTGCGAGGGCCACCTTCCACAGAGGATCTGATGACAGTGAAGTTTCCCCAACCTCTGGTAACACTCATAGCTGTCTTAGATCATGGAGAATGAACACAATTCAGGGCACCAGAGGGATACGTGTGGTGAGGTCTTTCTCTTATGAAGACAAAAGGGTCGGTCCAAGTGGACCTGGGGTTCTGGAATCTGAGCTGTCAAGCCCATCAAGATGTAGTTCCTGAAATGAACACCCACTACGTTTTCAACCGTAAAGGACAGAAAAGAGATACAAGACACAAGATTCCCGCTCTCAAGTAACGTACAGCTTGGTACAGGAGACAAGCTAAAAAAAAAAATCATGAATTAGAGAACAAATACCAAATGAGAGCAGAGAATCCTCAAAATAAATGGAATAAACAAGTTAAGTATGTGTTTAAGATCAAGGGTCCACATATGATAATTCTCTATTACAGAAACAGCATTTGGGATGGACAGGTTTCAGTTCCCATGGATGGTTACTGACTCCACCGTGAGGATTACAGAAACAAGAGGTGGTTTAATTAGGAAGGTACTCAAAACTAAGGGCTCAAATAAGAGATGGGAGAAAACCAAACTTTCAGGAAGAGAAAATCTGAGGGTCCAGGCGAAGCATGAATCAGCAACGCAGTGAGTTATTTTTAAAGATATACAAGGAGCACTGCACTCAGGAGGGTCACGTGATAGTCCTTCCACAGCGCGAGGCTCTATTCTACCCAGAACTTCTTGACCAGGCTCAGGGCTCCTCTGGACCGGAACCCAAGCACGAGCAGAAGCTGGTGGGCATCCAAAGTACAGCGACTAAAACGATCAAAACATTAGGAAACAGGTCCTAAGAGGACATGTAAAGGAAGTGCAGTATTTAGGCCAGATAAGGGAGGTTAGGAGCACTTCTTTCCCATTAGGGACGGGACGAGAGGAATGAGATTAAACTGCAACGACAGGGATTTGTATTTGATACAAAAAAAAGAAAAAAGAACTTCCTGGCTACGAAGAGTGTGCGTCTGGAGTAAGTTGTCAACAAGGTTTGAAATGTCCTTCTCCAGAGACTTTAAAATACAGTACATGATCATCTTCATAAAATGTTCACTCAGTGTCCTTTCTTACCCTACAAAGGCAGGAAGTGAATATTTTAACTATAAATAGAAGCTCCATTTAAAAAAAAAAAAAATCCAGACTTATTAAAAGTGGAAGCCCTGCAAGGCTCTTCACTGTTGCTGCATTTTCAAAATTCATCAGAAAGTTACCAGCTACACAAATGTACTTATTTAGCCAGAGATGGGTCTAGTCACATAAACAAGTGATCAGCTGCTCTAGGTAGGAGATATAAAAAGAACCAAAACATGGACAAATTAACCAGAGTGTCTATCTAAAAACATCACGGGGGTGCTCTGGAAGGAGGGGAGGGCAAGGGTGAGAGGGGTAAACAAAAATCGGCCGCAAGGAATAAAACACACATTCTACATCCAGCATCCATTAAAGGACCCTTGTGAGGCCACTGTAATCTTTCCTAACACCAGTTTTTAAAAATTAGAACCGAACTACAAAGCACACCTAGTCTTTCTTACAGAAGTCTTAGGAATCTAAGACTTTTCAAAACAATGCCAAAGAACAAAGTCAAAAGATAAGTATTTTAAATTATTTCAGCTATTATTTTCCCCACATCATCAAAAAGAGAGATAGGGAGGGAGGGAGAGGAAACAGTCACGGCTGGCCAGCACAAGGAATTCCACGGCCGCTGGGGCCACAGAAGCAGGAGGAGAGACATGAGGGCCCCAGCTCCTTTCACAGCCCAGGCCCAGGGTCACACCCAGCCAGTGGCAGAACCTGGATGAAACCAGATTTGGCATCACTCGCAGTCACTAACTCACGAACAGCTTGTGCGCCTAAAGTTTAAGCTGCCTGTTTAAAACAGAACAAAATGCCTGATGACGTGCACATTACAAATGTCGGTTGATTAAATCACCAGACTCCACCAGCGCGCACGCGCACACAAGGTTGACGGCACCACGTAACTGACAGAGGGCACTCCAAGCTCTCACTTCTGGAAAGAGGACAGGCATCTGAGCGTCCCAGGGCCCAGGCACTGGAGGGCGGACCCTCACGGCTCCACGAATGACGTTGGGCTAAGAAAGGTGCAGAGCCTCGCAGGTAGCAAGGAGCAGAGGGGAGTCTGCCTGGTGCCAAACCCCCTGCCTGTTCTGCCCCATGGCCTGCTCTCCAGCGCTCAGCAAGGAGCGCTCGTTCAGAGGAAGACTCAGCTCCCGCGTCCCCCCTGACCCGTCTGAAGGAGCCTCCGTTTTCTGGGACATCTCCCCACCCCGGATGAAGCCCCCGCTGCCCCAGACGGTCCCCGATGCCTCCCGTGGACTCTGCCAACTATCAACAGCATCCCTCCCCACTCCCACCCCACGTGTCCCTGCGTGCAGGATCCAGTCCACAGTCACTGCCCTCCTCTGCCCAGGCTTGTGCGACCCCAGAGAAGCTCAGCTGCTTCCCACCCGCATTCAGCAAAAATGCGCCGCCTGCCAGCTGCCGGTCAGAGTGGGACAGCACGGCAGTGAGATGGGCTCAGGCCCCTCGAAAGGGCAGCATCTCTGGACATGGGGACACCCTGTCCCCAGCTGTAGGGGGCCTCAGGCAGCGGGATGACACTGCGGGCAGAACGGGGGGAGGTCGTTCCGCCCAGGAGGCCCAGCGAGCAAACCAGCCCCAAGTCGGGCTCTTAGCTGCCCCCACCTTCCTGCTGAAAGCCTGGCCGACCCTACCGTCCGTCTGAAGGTCCCTGTGGCAGGCAGGGCCTCCAGGGGACACCGAGGAGATGCCGGTGTCCCGGGGTGACTCAGAGGCACATTGCAGGTCACCGCACCCAGACGATACCCAGACACCAGCCTCAGTCTGTCCTAAAAGCTCACGGCCGGAGCTGGCCCTGGCTTGGGCGATCGTGCCAGAATTTCCAGGGCCGCACAGGAACTCAGATACAGAAATCCCTCGTTTTAGAGAAGGGGAAACACCTGCCTATGGAACAGAAATCACTGGCTGCAAGTCACCAGGCCAGGACTAACACCAAGGCTCCATCACTTCACCACCACGCAAGTGGTCCTCAAGTCACACTTCCTACATTCTCGCACCTCGTTCAGCGAGACCAGAGCTTTTGGTGCCACAGCTGGGCTTTCTTGGGCAAATATTTCACACTGTCACCTAATGACGACCTTCAACCAACACTTCGGTTTCAACAAAATCACTACCTTTGTATGACAAGAGCTTGGGGTTTCCGTATCTTCTAATATTATGGACTTGTCATAAAAATAAGTAGAAAACAGAAAAATGAAAATGCTAATGGTATTACATAATATGAAATATGTAATACGGAATGAAAGTAATTAGACTGACCAAAAGTGGTAACGTATTTAGCCTGAAAGACTTAAGCACTTCAATTGTGCTCAGCTGCGGGGGAGAAAAGGTTAAAAACATATGAAATGCCGGAAATAATGTATCAAAGACTGTGTTTAAAAGACAAACTCAACCATGGGAGAAAAAAACTGAGACGTCCGCTAACTAAATGTCCCTTCAAATGAGCTGACAAATAAAAATGTAAGCTCTGAGGTTTCATTTATTACATATACTGTTTAATCTACGTGTTTAACGTGTTAAAGAACTTTTTAAAAGTTCTTTAAAGATATATGTTTAAAAACCAAGCAGTTATATAATGAAGAGTGTTAGAAGATTTCTTAGCTCTACAGGAATTTAATCCCGTCGTAAGAAATCTAACGTTCACCCTTTCATCCTTGGTGTCCAAACACCCTTCCAGGAAACTTACACCGATGCCAGGGCTGCTGGTACCCACACTGAGGCTCTGCTCCGTCGCTGCTGGATTATTTGTGGGGAAGGAGGGGGGTCCTTCACATGAATTACACCCAGGGATGGAGTCCCTACAGCAAACCCGCATTTCATCCTGGGCAGTTCTCACTACATTTTAAAATAATGACAATTCACCCCTGTTCATTCATTGCTGAATTATAAACAGTGAACACAGAGTGTTTCGAAAGGATTTCTGTCCTTGCAAAAAATACTTGGAGGAATTTTTACTTCCTTAGGCTAAGAGAAGAAAGTTCAAACTTGGCAGGCCTTGCCTTTCTGCGCTATGTTTACTGCAACGTAATTCACTTGCACAGCCTGCTTACTGCTACCTTCTTCCACGTTCCACAAGACAAATCACCTACTACTTAACTGCTACCGCCAACCACATGGACTGGCACCTCCATCCCCTTCCCCACTACCAGGAGGAGCCCACTCACGGGCCGTCCTTGAAGCAGCTGTGTCTGCAGCTGCATGTCTGCCAGTCTTCAAGAGGCCAGCACTCCATCCTCCGGACAGGGCACAGGCTCGGCCAAGGGCAAGCATGGCGGGGCTGCGCACAGGGTGCTCGGAGCTCACGGGTTCTCTCTTTAGCATCACTGCTTTCAGAAGTCTCTGAAGGTTAGAAAAAAATGAGGAGATATACGCAGTCTTTATGACAAAAGCTCGGGAGGATGAAGCCTGAGTTCCACAGTGAGGGTGCCTCAGCAGCAAGGCTGCTTCGAGGGTAAGGTGTGCACCCCAGGACGCTGTGCTGCTGCGGAGAGCCCGCCTGACCCACGCCCGAGCGGCACCCGAGTCCTCGCCATCCTGGGCGCGGCGTGCAGTGGCTCCACCAGGGGTGCACGGGACCCCCAATACCGTGCACCCCGTGCCCGCCCAGCTGTGGGGGGAGATGGGGACGCAGACACACGGGCAGAAGGCCCTGTGAAGAGGAGACGGGGACAGGAGGGGTGCGTCCACAAGCCGAGGACAGCGGGGTGTGCCGGGAGCCCCCAGAAGCCAGCGGAGGCCACAGCTCTGCCGACACCGGGATTTCAGACTCTGGCCCCAGAACTTCTGTTGTTCTCAACCACCGGCCGGGGGTGCTTCGTTACAGCGACCACAGGAAACTAATACACGTTCAACAAACCTCTCCTGTGTGTGTCCTATGGGCCAGGCACCACAAAGGTTCTTAAGAGTCACGGGTGAACCAAACTCAGCAATCCTGGCCCCGGGCCCCGCGTGGAGCCTCGGGCCCTCCGGGTCTGCGTTCCTGTGAAGAAACGGAGCCCAAGGCTTCCCTGGTGGCGCAGTGGTTGGGAGTCCGCCTGCCGACGCAGGGGACACAGGTTTGTGCCCCGGTACGGGAAGATCCCACATGCCGCGGAGCGGCTGGGCCCGTGAGCCATGGCCGCTGAGCCTGCGCGTCCGGAGCCTGTGCTCCACAGCGGGAGAGGCCACAACAGTGAGAGGCCCGCGTGCTGGGGGGGGGGGGGGGGGGGACGCAGCCCAGAGCAGCCGAGCAGCGGCCAACACAACCCGGACCTCCACACCTCCCAGTGTGCCAGCCACACCGGGGAAGAGCTGGGCCCACCTACCTCCATGGCACGGGGGCCACCTGCCCCTTTTCATCAGAACAAAACAGGCACCAGGGACGGTGAGGTGAAAGGAGCCCCGCTAGTTACACTGAGGAAAGCTTCCAGGGCCGCAGCAGCGCGAGGACGAGGGGGACACGGTTAAGGGGGCGAAGCAGGGAGCAGACAGGCCTGGGGTGGTGGCCAGCTCCATCCTGACAGCGGGGGGCCTTGCACGAGTTTCTAGGCCTTTCCAGCCACCCTTCCCTCATCCATAAAACGAGGATACCTTCCTGACCAGCAACGAGAGCAGACGGGAAGCTCTGAGAGAGACGCCATTTCAGAGAAAACCTCAAATTGCAGAATAGCACGTATAACACGATCCTATTTCTATTCAGTTTTTTCCTGGGGGGGAAAACACACAAAAAAACCTCTGCACAGGGCTCACCTCTGGAGATTAGGGACAGGCAGATGAGAAGCCTTGATTTTCCCCTTTACATCCTTCTCTACCACAAATTTCTTACTATGAGCACATATTACCTTTAAGTTTTTTAATGGAGAGAAAAACAGTACACAGTCATTTAAAAAGCATGGAGCATGGTAATTCAGTGAGTTGTACACTCACAATTCGTGCACTCTTCCGTAGGTATAGTATACCTCAATAAACAGGTGTTTTCTTTTTAACGAGGTAGGTGGATGTGCTGAGCCATGACAAGATTTCCCAGATACATTCTAGTCATCAGATATGCAGAGTACGGAATCCCACTTATGTCAGGAATCAAAACAACCAGATGCATACACATATAAACACATAAGAAGAGACACAGAAGGACACACATTATACTTCCAAAGTGGCGAACGTTTTTACAGCCAGAATGTTTTTAGGAACTCATTTTGCAATTTACATTTTGAACATTTTTTAAATAACAATACTCCTTAGCTGCGGAGGGTTGTCTGAGATTTACACGGTAACAGTCACAAGATACAAATGTGACACAAAGAAAACTCATTCAGCATTTTCCTGTTGTACACAGGCTCCCTGCCCATCCCAGCCCTGAGCCTCGATGCAGGCCTGACTCAGGAACAAGGGAGCGGTCAGGGTTGAGGTGGACAGGAGGGCTGAGCAGGGGTCAAGGATGACACGATGAATAAATACGAAGAGGTCAAGTCAAGAATGTCTGCAACACAGTGTTTGGCAAAAACAAACACCTTTTTCTATTCAGACTCGGCCACTGGGAAACATCAAAACCTCTCCCTCGGTCCAAACCACTACCTGGAAGTCTTGCTTCCTGGGTCCAGGAGGGATGGTCCCCGCTGGGCCCTGACAGCCACCCCCTGGCCAGGGGAAGCGGGTCCTGCCCACTCTCACCCACCTCCTCCACGACCCTCATCACAGGCCCGATCCTGTATCTCACCGCACAGTTCGGGGCCTCACCACCTGCTGCCTTGCTTGCTGTTTCTTGCGTGCTCGACCGCGGCCCCGCCCCACGGCGTTAGCCCCTCCCCCCTCCCCCCATTCCCCGCCTTCCTCCGGCTCCTGGACCCCGCCAGTCCAGCCGGCCAGGCTCCACCAGTGGGGCTGGCAGGGGCTGAAGGTCCACTCGAGGTGACTCAGCACCCAAGGGCGCAGAGGCCTGACCCCGCCCTCCCACAGGCCTGTAGGCCCAGCCCTGCCAGCGCGCAGGGGACCAAGGGGACCGAAGCCACGCGGGGCTGACCCGCAGGAGCCCATCCACGGGCGGCACTGGGGCTCCACAGGCCGGCCGACTGAACAACAGGCGTTTATCTCATCATTCTGGAGGCTGCGCGCCTGAGACCGAGGTGTCGACGGGGCTGGCTACCCCCGAGGCCTCTCTCCTCGACGTGCAGAGTGGCCGTGTTCCCACAGCGTCTCCCCTCTACCCGGCTCTGCGTCCTGATCTCCTCTTAGGAGGACGCCAGACTGTGGATTAGGACGCACACGCGTAAGCTGCCTTCACCTTAAGCACCTCTTCGAAGGTGCCACTCCTGAGCGCAGCCTCACACTGAAGACCTGGGGGCCAGGACTTCAACCTATGAGCCTGGGGGGACACGTTTCGTCCCCTAACAGTCAGCTGCAGGGAGAGAGCGCGCTGGCACTATGGAGAAATGAAAGCAGCAGGGAGGAAAGCTCCCCTGTGCCCCTCTTCTTTCCCGTCCCCCAGGCCTCTGAGGCACGCTCCAGGCATGTCCTGAGCCCGATGGCCATCTCCGTCCCAAGGACCCTTCCTTCCGGCCCCAAGGGCAGGGCACCGACCAGTATGGCCAGGCGGTCCTGGGTGGCTCCCGGCCCAGCGCTGCACCAGAGGCCTCCTCTTAGGTCACGAGCCCCTCCCTCACTTTGTTCTCACTCACTGTCCTTGTTTCTTCCTGGGAGCTCTGCCTCATCCGGCCGTAGGCCAGGACCTCTGGAATACTCTGCCCCTTTCCCCGCCAACCCCTCTCAACTAATTAATACCATTTCACCCTTAAGACCTCAGTTCAAATGCCTCGGCCTGAAGAAGCCTTTGAAGACACACAGACAGACACACACGCACACAAGGGCGCGCACACGCACGCACTAAACCAGGCCCTCGCCTATCATCTCCCCAGCTCCCAGCCTAACACTTAGCACCTGTAATGACCTACCTGTACTGTTATCATGCTATTACAGGTGTGTCTCTCCCACCAGACACACAGGTTCATAAGCAGAATCTGCGTCTGGTTTGCCCAGCACTATCTATCCAGCAGCTAGGGCAGTGCCTGGTACCTAGTAAGTGCTTGATAAATATTTGCTAGATAAAGGAAAGAATACAAGTGCAAGTCAGTGTAAATCAGGGGTCATGTGATCAGTGTTTGCTGAATATGCTCGCTCTGAGGGAGCGGCGGTGTGAAATCATTAAGTATCAGCTCCTAGACAGACAGATACACGCACAGGTATTAGACCTGGAACCAGTGGAGCCACAGCTAGAAAGCAGAAATTTATTCCATTAGGTCACAATTCTATAGGGATTAATCAAACATGTCCACATCGAACTCTGTACATACTTATATATATAAAATCCACCTTCTGCAGGTATTTTTCAGCCCATGGAAGCAAGTATCTGCAGCCACCCGCTCCCTGCACCTCGTCCCACTGGTCCACTTTGGCGCCAAACCAGCAGGGATTCTTTACTTGGCGTAAAGAGCTGGTGGTTTCCAGTGGTGACGCCGACCCAACACTCTTCCATTTCTTCCTTCCTATGAGGCAGGAAACACTAAAATTCTGGGAACAAGATGTGTGTCACACGTTGGAAATGTTCGTATCTGCTGATAACACCCAGTCTCCCTGAGGTACACGCATGAGGAAGCCACATGGCCACGATCTAACGGAACGCGGAACATAACCAATAACCAAACAGCACATCCCACGTGGTATCAGCACTGGCTTCCACCACACGTGGGAACAGGCTCTCACACCGCCGGGTCGAGTCAGAAGAGCTGAGGATCTAGGATTTATGATGTCTTTCACCCAGGGGACACTTCAGGGGCTGGCTGACAACTCCATGGGTCTCACTTTTAAAAGAAGCATTTTCTAGTTTGGGATTCGCAGATGCAAACTATTACATATAGAATGGATAAACAACAAGGTCCTACTGTAGAGCACAGGGAACTAATTCAATATCCTGGGATAAACCATAATGGAAAAGAATCTGAAAAAGCATGTATATATATATATATATGTATGTATAACTGAATCACTTTGCTGTACACCTGAAACTAACACAACATTGTAAATCAACCATACTTCGATAAAATAAATTTTAAAAATAAAATAAAGTAAAAACTAAGAGGAGCGTTTTCTGAAATGTATATATGTTTCAGGTCCTTGGGCTGTTTGTGTAGCCCTGGTTGTTTTGAATATTTCAAAGTAGAAGGTACCAGTAATTGCTAATGAGAAATTATTTTAGACTTGGGGGGAAAAGAAGTGCTTTTGACAAGAATTACAGCATCTGCATCAACCCACATTACTGAATAATTTTGTCTGTTCATTGTCTTGTCCTCCACTCTCTGTGCCCCTCGCCGCCCCAAAGTAACAGACACGATCATCTCCTGCTTTTACTGGCCTCAACTACTTTATCCAAATTATAAGGCTCAAGCTCAACTGAGCTTCTTGGCAAGTAATTTTTCTCAGGCCAAAGAAGAAACATAAAGTAAATCAGGAAAATCATATCAGCCAGAAAAATAATACTGACATCATCAAAATCATAGAATAATGTACCTAAGAAATGTGAAGCTCAACCTTGGGAGATTAGCGGTTCAAATAAATGAACATTCCAACATCACACTGTCAGTTTCCACATCAGAAAGAAAACTTAAAATCCAAAGGACACTGAGCTGAATGCTTGAGCCCTCTTCTTAAATTCCTTTTTATCAGTAATCAAACATTCACCACATTCCTCACAACAGGTAAGGCAACGTGTCAACAGCTGAGACACTTCTATTCACAGCCAGAAGCTGGGCCTCTCCAGTCTAATTAACAAGGAAACAAAATCCCTCCAAGGAAGCAAATCTACCCCCTAATTAAGCGAAGCAGACCTAGGTCGGGTGTCTCAGAAACGATGGTTCTGAGGTTGAAATATTCATGAGGCCACAGATACTAATCGTGTAAACTCCATTAAAAGAAGGCAATCTAAGAAAACGCTGTAAGCAGACCAATTTCAAAACTAGGGGGCTTCAAATAAGCAAAGAAAACCTCCAGAACCCAAAGTTCTCACTAACTTTAAAAAAAAAAAATTAAATATGACCCAAAAGAAACCTGAGAGCCTGGGGATAAAACTGTTTTCCAGCAATTAAAACACTTTGCGTACTCTGCATCTAGTGATGTAAATACATCATTTGTAAAAGATAAACTTGAGAAGAAAGGAAAGGAATGGTTAGAAGGTAGTCATTCCCTACAGCTCCCAGAGGGCCACATCTGTGAATTTACACTGGTTAATGCCATCCCAAAGGGTTATTCCTACCTCACATGAAAAAAGTCAGTTTTGAGTGTTTACAACGAATATTTGAAAAAAGAATTCTCATCCAGATTAACTGTTCTTTAAAAATGGATTCTCTCAGTTTGGCCAATTATCAAGATTGTTTCTTCCGACAAAATTGAAACTGCTTTAATTATCGAATGTCCACAACTACTTTTCAGGTTTACAAAAATGAGAAAAGCATGCCTTCACGGGGTGCCGTCACCGGCAACATAATTTACATTTCTTCAAAATACCTTACCTTCTAGAAATTTCAGTCGTGGTAACTGCCCAGATATTTCGCCTCACTTCAAATTATTTCAGCCCAAACCCAAAACCCAAGAAAAATCTTTCTGATGGAAACATTTCGTTTCACTCCCTATAAAACCCAACATAAAGCTACATCCTCTGCTGTCTTAGCATGGCTCTCAATGACGTTTTGTTGCTACAGCAACAAAACTCTGCTACCTGTGGCCATGATTTGTTAAGAACTCCTCCAACCAGAAAATTCTGTGCTGTGCATTCATAAAACCAACAGAATGGCTCCAAGCCACTTAAAAATTAAAGCTCGATGTCCTACTTGTGATCTACCCACACACATATTTATAACATGTCTACATACACGCGCACATACAAACATACTCATGGCTCTCCCAACGCCATCAAAAAGGTAAAACCGCACCAAATTTCCATTTTAAACTCGGCATAAAAAACTTCTGTATTTTAGATTTCATTGAATAATTGCTACTGTTTCCCAAGATTTATCTTAAAACGTAATAGAGGCCCACAATCTGGGAGAGAATTTTAAAAACAAGAAAAATTATTTATATCCAATCTCATTCCTCCTATCTGTTCCAGTAACGTGACTCCTTTAGCCATGAGCTGATTTAGAAAACATCCAAAGACTAAAGAACACACACCGGCCATCAGTACCGTCACCCACCGCACTGCCTCTTCAGGCTACTCACCCTCACCGGGGGGCTCCAGGCTTGCGCCCGAGGCTGCTGTCCACCCTGGGGGCAAGGTGGATCTTTCGAGCTACAATTGGCCACAGCGCTGCTCTGAGCCCTCGAGGCGTTGGTGCAGTTGGTGCCACTGCCCCCCGCAGGGCCGGGTTTCCAAGGCCTCTGCTTGATGCCATCCAGCAGTCTGACCAGCAGGATGTTGCTTGGAAGCTGCTCCACGCCCGCGCCAACCAGAGTCCGGCACTCGGGGCATCTGAGTTCGTTGCGGGAACCGACGATGCCCAGCAGACACCGTTTGCAGAACGTGTGCTGACAAGGCAGGACCCTGGCAGAGACGTCAAGCCGCTCCAGACACACGGGACACTCCAGAAGGTCCAGAAGGGCCGACTCATCCATCTTCCTCTAGTTCACCAAGGGAGACGCTCCACGCGACCCTGAGAGTGGCTCATGTAACATCCATGTCAGACGCTGCTCTGGGGGCACCGGGGCAGAGGAAGAAACGACAGAAAAGTGTGATCGTCTGGGGGAAAGGTGCAGAGGAGAGCCAGGAACCAAAAAGCACACAAAAGTACTGCCTCTGAAGAGCGTAGCCTTGCTCTGGAACATGGGGCCTGAACTCCAGCGTCAAAATAGGCTTTCTAAGCAATTCAAAATAAGTCCGTAAAGGTATCTAGTTCAGCGTGCAGAAAGAGCTACCAAGTACTATTCAGGACTCTTCCCATAAATAGGATTTATGAAACGTAATAAGAACATAATTTCTTCGGCTCTCAAAGTGAAATCTGCTGCCTTAGTAAACTCAACTCACCTGAGAAGGTGAACGTGGCAAATGAACGTTTCCTCCACCTGAAATTCCTTTTCAATCCCAAGTTCCCAGTATTTAAGCCACTCTGGTGGTTAAGAAACCGCACCTCATGTGATTTCTGTGGCACATGGTCCCAATATTAAATACATATGTTTCTTCGCTGCTCTTAAAAATAGAACTGTTTAATCCTGCCCAACCAAAACGAGACGAAGGTTCACAATTCTAAACAACACACTAAAGACGGTCCTGAAAGCAGCTCAAATGTAACAGCACCCATCAGGGCAGCGGTTACCAAACTCAGAAACGATTTCTGAACGGCCTGTGTTAATCCCATTCAGAAAATCTGGCAAAATTATCACCCAAAGAATTTGAGAATGGAATGCTGGACTGAGAACCGAGGGCTTAATATGAAAATGGGGCCATTCAGGAAAAGAGCGTTCAAACCAGAGCCTGCACCGCTCTCCCCTACCCCCAGTTCAGTGCGGACGTGTCCAGGGGAACCGGGTGGCGTTGTGGAGGTCGGCAGGAACTGCTGCCCCTGACGGCGGGGCGGGGTCAGACCGCCCCTCTGCTCGCCGCAGGTACTGCGGGCCCGCGTGGACGCCGGTCCAGGTGCCTGGCCGTCGGTGTAGACGCGCCCGCAGCCAGGGGCGGGGGCCGCCCGCGCAGACACGCCGGGGCTGGTGCCGGGAGCCGCCCGCGCAGACACCCCGGGGCTGGTGCCGGGAGCCGCCCGCGTAGACGCCCGCCGGGGCTGGTGCAGGGGGCCGTCCGCCTAGACCCCGGGACAGGGCCGGCAGGGCCGGGTGGGTCCCCCCGCCGCCTGGCCGCCGCCCCGCGCCCACGGGAAGTTTCGGGAGCTCAGGACCGCCCGCAGCCAGCGTCGCCAGGTCCTCCTGCCGCGCGACCGGGCGCGCGCCGCCGCCGCAGTGACCCGGGCCGGGCCGGGCCGCCCAGCTCCGCTCTAACCCGGCCCCGGGGGGCGGGGGCCCGGGGACTCGGGGCCGGGGGCAGGTCCTACCTCCGCGCGGCGCCCTCTTTGTCCGCACGCCCCGCGCTCTCCCGCTCACCGGCCTCAGACGCCGCGGCCGCACCGAGCTCCGCTCGCTGCCTGCGCGCTCCCGCCGCCGCCTGCCGGGCCCGAGGGAGGAGGAGGGGAGGGGCGAGGAGGGAGGGGCAAGGAGGGAGGGGATGGGAGGGGCGAGGAGGGAGGGGAGGGGAGGGGAGGGGAAAGAAGGGGGAGGGGAAAGGAGGGGAGGGGAGGGGAGGGGGAGGAGCAGAGACTGAGCAGGAGGAGGACGGGCTGGGGAGACCGGCCGCCCGCCTCCCGCGCCCGGGCGCTGCCGGGGTCCAGGGTAGGTCCCGGGGGCACGGGGGAGGGGACCTGAGAGGCCGCCGCCGAGGCTGGGAGCGCGGCCGAGTGGGGACGCGCTGCCCGCATAGGAGCGGGTGCCACCAGGTACCCCGGACACAGACCCGGGCGCGAGCCTCGGGACCCGGCCCGGGACCCGGAAGGCGGGGTCGACGGGACGCCCGGCCCGGAGGCCCGTCCTACCCGCCCGGGACCCGGGGGTCAGCCTGGCCCGGGGCCCGTGTGGCCCGAGCCAGCCCCGCGGCCTCTGGGGGGCCCCCGCACACACCTGTAAAGCCAGGCACACACCTGTAAACCGAAAGGTCCTTTGGAAAAACACGTTGTCCACAGGTTTGGGGGTTTGTTTCTCAGCCTCAGTTTAGAGGTAAAACAAGTTAAAAATTTGTCATTGATCTCAAAATTGTCATTTTATTTGCATTTGCCATCCACATAACAAAAAGTTTTCCCAAATACCCTCCTCAAAGGTGTGCAGAAAATAAGGAGAAAGGGTGAGAGATACGCCTTTTCGAGAAACCAATGGCCGACCTCTAACCAGCCTGACCATTTGAAGGGAGTTTATGAGCGTCTAGTCTCCAGCCAGGGCCACAGCGAAACCAGTGCAGACAAAGGAGAATCACCTGAGTAAGGACCCGCTGTGACACTACAGCTATCTCTCCCTCACTGTGTGCAGTCACCTGCTCAACGCTGGAGATGCGGTCATCTAGTCCCCACTGCAACTCTGTCCATCTTCCCTCTTTAGCTTTGTGCTAATGGATGAATATGTGCACAGCCCTACTGTATGAGTACCAGAAAGGATAGCCCACTTCCCCTCCATTAGAAGTGAGCAAATACATATAGAGAGAATGGATAAACAACAAGGTCCTACTGTATAGCACAGAGAATTATATTCAATATCCTGTGATAAACCAGAATGGAAAGGAATATGAAAAAAGAATATATATGTATAACTGAATCACTTTGCTGTACAGGAGAATTAACACCACGTTGTACATCAACTATACTCCAATTTAAAAACATTGATTAAAAAAAGAAGTGAGCAAATACACATGCATTTGAGTTGAGAAAGACAAAGGAAGAAATGATCAGAATAGAGCATTTTTAATCCAGTAATCCACCAACAAGTCACTCTGAAAGTGACTGCTTAGCCCATAAACCTCTGCACCTGCAACTGCGCTCCTGAAGGAGAGGCTGCTTGGAAGGTCACGGTCAGTAAACAGATAAACATTAAACAGATAACCATTATTCTATGCCATTTACACTTATTAAAACCAAAACTCAGATAGGTTCACTCATCACAGTAAGCCACATTGGACCAAGACTCAGCCTCATGTCTGGATTCCAAGTCCAGTTTTCTCCCCACCATCCCAAGGACCTCTTTCACAGGTCACCTCAAGCAAACCTGAATGCTCTTTGTGTCCTCCAAGGGAAAGCTGACAGTTAACCACGTAATGACTCTGGAGACCAAGGGACAATTTTACTTTATTTTGGTCTTATTTTGGTTGCTTGTTTGTATGTAGAGAAGAGTACACAAGGTCCTGGGTGGAATGGTCCAGCTTTTGAAACTCCGGACCAGAAAAAGCCTAGTCGCGCACCCATTATCAAAGACCTGGAGACTGCGTCCAGGGTTCCAGGATGGAAGAAGCTCTGACGAATGTCACCTGGGACGTGGCTCAGTTCTTTCAACATCCCCGCTGCTCATTCACTCTATTTTTTAGAATGCAACTCTTTGATTAGCTTTAATTACTCCAACTGTACAGTGAAGTTTTAGGCAAATTACTTGAACTTCTTGAGTCATCTCTCCTCTGTCAAATGGTGAAAAAAAATCATACCTTTCTTAGACTGTTGTTGAGGATTCTATGAGACAGTGCACTTGTTCTTTGTAACCTGTACATCTCTTTTAAAGGAAGGTATCATCATTATCTTTATCAGCCAAGAATTACCTGGGAAAAGTTATACTGGGCCAAATCCTTTCTTCCCAGGGTCTTTAAAAAGTTTTCAACAACACTAATAACTGCAGAATACTGCCGAGAGAATACTACAGCCGAAGGGAGAGTTGGAGAAAGAAAAACATGTTCACCTGACCATTTCTGGGAACTGAACCTGAAGGAAAGAATGTATACATGATATATTCATGGCCCCTGTGACTTTGAGCAGATACATGAAAAATAAACACACCCTGACATGATAATGGTAGCTTGGATTTATACAGTTCTTGTCCAACCAAGACTTCAAAGTGCTTCCCTAAACGCTATCTCATTTATCTTCTCAGCAACCCTCTGAAGCGGTGAAGACAGATATAATCATCGCCATGTTGCAGACGGGAAATAATGAGGTGTCGAGAAGTTATTGCTCGTAGTGATGACGTTCTGACACAAATCAGACTTTTCAGTTCCCAGTCCAGAGTGCTTTTTGGTAAGCTCTGGTACCGTGCCTGCACATACGTATACGTACGTGTGTCTGATGATCAGCTACCTTCAAAACTAATTCCTCCTCCAACCCTCCTACACTGTTGGTGGGAATGTAAAATGGTGTAGCCGCTGTGGCAAACAGTATGGAGGTTTCTCAAAACACTAAAAATAGAACTACCATATGACCCAGCAATTCCATGCCTGGGTATTTATCAAAAAAAAAAATGGTAAAAATGAAAACCCTAATTAGAAAAGGTCCATGCACCCCAATGTTCATAGCAGCACTATTTACAATAGCCAAGACATGGAGGCAACCTAAGTGTCCACTGACAGACGAATGGATAAAGAGAATGTGATATATATATATGTGAGATATATATATATATAATGGAATATTAATATAATATATTATAACATATATTATACATTGTATATAATGGAATATTAATCTAATATTATATATTACAATATATAGAGAAATATATATATAATGGAATATTACTCAGCCATAAAAAGAATGAAATAATGCCATCTGCAGCAACATGGATGGACTTGGAGAGCATTATGCTAAGTGAAATAAGTCAGACAAAGACAAATACTGCATGATATCACTTATATGTGGAATCTAAAAAATACAACAAACTAGTGGATATAATGAAAAAGAAACAGACTCGCTGACACAGAGAACAAACTAGTGGTTACCCGTGGGGAGAGTGAAGCAGAGAGAGGCAAGACAGGGGTAGGGGATTAAGAGGTACAAACTATTAGGTATAAAATAAGCTGCAAGGATACCTTGTACAACACAGGGAATATACCCAGTATTTTATAATAACTATAAATGGAGTATAACCTTTAAAAACTGTGAATCACTATATTGTACACCTGTAACTTATATGTTGCACATCAACTATACTTCAATAAAAATATTAGAAGCCTCAACTTATAACCAGCCTTCTTTAAAATTAAAATGAATGAAAATGCAATGATGTGTGATGAGAAACATTAAAAAGGCATAAACTAATTCTTCCAACATAAATACATTAAGAAATCAAGAATTGTGCACCATTAGTTACCACCTCAGAAAGTTAAGCAAAAGAAAGTTATAAAACATTTATGTTTCAGTAATTCCACAAGAACCTAATAACCAAAGAGACACTTTGGAAAGCATCCAGGTGAGGCAAAGCTGTACTTGACCTGTTTATTATTACTGTGTTAACAATTCTTATCTATGTTTATTGATATTTAATGACAAATTGAAAAACCTACATAACTTTTTCAACAACAAATATTTGTGCAATTTCCCAGCAATTGCACACTTGATTTTAAGTTTTGTGGTTAAACAAAAAGCTCGTAGGGACTTCCCTGGTGGTCCAGTGGTTAAGAATCCTCTTTCCAATGCAGGGGACACGGGTTCGATCACTGGTCCGGGAATTAAGATCCCACATGCCGTGGGGCAACTAAGCTCCTGTGCCACAAATACTGAGCACTTGAGCCACAACTAGAGAGAAGCCCGCACGCCACAATGAAAGATCCCGTGTGCCACAACTAAGATCCGATGCAGCCAAAAATAAACAAATATTTAAAAAAAGAAAAGCTTGTAAGACGTATTTGTTAAAAGTAACTTGATTTGATTCATAATAAATATTTATTACAGAAAAAAAAAACTAATTCCAAAAAAAAAAAAATAAGGGCTTCCCTGGTGGCGCAGTAGTTGAGAGTCCACCTGCCGATGCAGGGGACACGGGTTCGTGCCCCGGTCCGGGAAGATCCCACGTGCCACGGAGCGGCTGGGCCTGTGAGTCATGGCCGCTGAGCCTGCGCGTCCGGAGCCTGTGCTCCGCAACGGGAGAGGCCACAACAGTGACAGGCCCGCGTACCACAAAAAAAAGAAAGAACAACTAATTCCTCGTCCAGTTGCCACAATATTGGTAAATAGCAGCACGATTTATTTATCCAGCGTTTAAACCAGGAACCCAGGGGTCACCGTGATTTCTCCCTTTTCCTCTCCACCGCTCTCCATCAACAAGTCTGCCTGCTACACCCCCAGATATATTTCAGTTTCTACCCACTTACTTTGTCATCTCTGCCCGTTTCTTTCAGCTGTCACCGACCTTGGCCTCTGCCCCTCCTCACCAGCCTCTCTGCCTCCAATCCTGCCTTCACAGCCTGCCCTGGATATAGTGACATTCAGAGGAAGCTGCAAAATGTGCACAACATCACGTCAGCGCCTCGCTGAAAACTCCTCAGTTGCTTCCCATCACACTTGGAGTAAACCTCAGACACCTTTCACGTCTGACAAGTCCCCACGTCACCCGGTCCCTGGGCTAGCAAGTTCTGTACCACGTCAACCCCGTTATCTGTATAGTACTTTTCACAGGCTAAGCTTTCATTCCTTTCTTATTGCCTATCTCCCTCACCTGAACACAAGCTCCCTGAAGAGGACCGGGGCTGTCTTCGTCACCATGGGATCCTTGACAGCAACTCATAGTGGCGGCCGGAGGATAATTCTCAACTACGAGTGAATCGAGTAAGGGATTGTATGTACTGCCATCCCAAAGCTACAAATTCGCTTACTACTTCACGGCCCTATGGATGGGAAATCAGGCAGACAGTGCTCCAAATTCCACTGAGTGGTTCTTATCATCGATCGGTCAATACATTTTTAGGTAGAAAATGAGGACAGGTGATTCTTCTTCTTATGTTTCACAGGGAAGCTGCAGAAGTAGCCAAATGCCAGCTATGTAACCCAGAACATAAATGTGATGCTGGTTTATCTTTGTTCTGGGTCTCAGCTCATGGTGTCACCATTGACTTAGTTCCCCGAGGAGGCAAGAAAAGGGAGCGCTGTCTTCACTCCTCCCCACACCTCCCATCCAGACAGGTGATCCAGAGATCGTCAGAAGGGGTTCCCAGATCTGTCCCTTCCTCCCAATCATTATTTCAGGTCTGTTGATCTCCTATCCGGGCAATAACTACCTTCCCTGATTACTTGATTCTGGATGGACCACTAGAGTCAGGGCTCCCCCATCTACTAACAGGGTGTCCCCAGGCAAGTTTCTGTGCCTGCGTCCCCCGGAAAAGGGGGCATAATACTCCTCCCTACCTCAAGGTTTTTGTGGCAGTATTACATAAGGTAGTAAAAATACAGTGCTTGGAACTATGCCCAACACATGGTAAGTGCTTCATAACTGATAGCTAATATTGTTCTTTTCTTTAGAACCTGCATTCAACCCTGGATCTACTACCTGTTAACTGAGCAACTTTGCAAAGTTCTTTAATTTTCTGAGTTTCGACTTCTGTATCTGTAACAAATGGATATGATGCCATCCTTTGAAAGTTTGTTGCAAAAAAAATATTGATGACAAAACTGGTTGAAAAACCTAGCACAGCACATTTCTAGCACGTTGTGAGGACTCAGAATTTTGTTCCCTGCTTCTTTTTCTGTGTATCTGTTTGCATCTGTTCCATATAATGATGGAGCAGATTAGATTATCTCTAAGGTTCTTTCCAGCATTAAACATTTATCTCCATCCTAATTGCATAAAGGACATCTAAGGGCAGTGGAATCCCCATGGAAAAAGGCAAGTGGTCCTGGGGCACTGGAGTTGTCAGGAAACAGGGCTCTTAGCAGCTCAAGGGAGGCAAGCCCAGAGGAGGTATTTTGGTCTCAGTAGTGGGAAGGTGGTGCAAACTCCACTGTCTGGCAAAAAGTCTGAGCAGATGGAATATTTATAGGCCCTCCCTGGGGACTTCAGCTCAATCAGAGTGGGTGCTGGGGAGCAAGACCGAGGCGTGGGTGTAGGACCGCATCTTCCTCCATCATCCCTGAAACAGGGTTGCACGTCTGAGGAGGCGCTTGACAGCCAAATACCTGGGGGAGCTGGGGCTCTCTAAGTGCCTCTGATTCTAACCCAGCCTTCAGGGAGTGGGTCCTGAGGTGTAGTGCGGCCAGAATCACCTGCAGAGCTCATTAAAAATGCAGATGTCCCAGCCTTGTACCTAGAGACACTCGCTCGGTAGGTCCAGCATGGGTTCAGGAATCAGGTGATTCTCACATAGTGATGCTGGGACCACAATTTAGGAAAGGCTAATCTAGTCACCCAGAGCTGACTAGAGAAGCTAGTCCATCGAGAGCCATCTGGGCTTTCGTTAAAAAAACCAAGGAAGGATATGGGAGCTCCAGCCATTGCTGGTTTGCTGGGGCAACAGGAGAGACCCTGCGTGTTGCAACCTTCCTTCATTCTGGTTGGCCCCCCCTTCCTGCCCACCCCACCATCCGGGGCTCAGCCTCTCCTCTTAATAAACACTGCACAGATTTATAAAGAATACCAGTTTAGGGACTTCCCTGGTGGCGCAGTGGTTAAGAATCCGCCTGCCAATGCAGGGGACACGGGTTCCAGCCCTGGTCTGGGAAGATCCCACATGCCGCGGAGCAACTAAGCCCGTGCACCACAACTACTGAGCCTGTGCTCTAGAGCCCACGATCCACAACGACTGAGCCTGCATGCCACAACTACTGAAGCCCGCGCGCCTAGAGCCCGTTCTCTGCAACAAGAGAAGCCACCGCAATGAGAAGCCCGTGCACCACAACGAAGAGCAGCCCCTGCTCGCCGCAACTAGAGAAGGCCCGCGCGCAGCAACGAAGACCCAACACAGCCAAAAATAAATAAATAAAAATTAAAAAAAAAAAAAAGAATATCAGTTTAAAAGGGAGCCAGAGGATTAGCTTTCCCAGAGAAATACACATGGCTGGCCCCGAGTTACCCCAGGACCCAAATGTGGACCAGGGTCACCCATATCAAGCCTCAGGAGGTCCCGCTGCCTATCCTAGGAAACTTGTATGAAAGCACATAGGAGCACTGGGTGCTCTAATATACTGCTGACCCAAGTTCAAAGATAAACGTAACCTCTGTGAAGAAAATGTAATAGGATGTCTTCCCCTCCATGAAAAATACTTTCTCTTGCCAAGCTCCATTCTCATTTTAAAAGTTTAAACCTCGAAGTGGTCTTTTTGCTTCTAAGCAGTCTTTGCCCAGCCCAAACCAGTAGAGAATATGCATCACTTTATCTCACCCTCTCCAGGAAATGAAATCCCATCATCTTTCTTGGCAACCCATCTTTATATATTAAAGGTTGTTTATCAATTTTCAGACTTCTTTTGCTCTGTTCAAAGTAAATATAAATGTTGACTTTTCTAATGGCATTTAAATAGGCCAGCTTAAACACACACACACACACACACACACACACACAAGCATGAATTCACGGGAGATTCATAATGTATGACCCATGTTTCTGTTTTCATTATAATATTGGGTGAAAGATGGGCCTTTCTCCATTTACTCTCCCTAATTCACATGCACACTCAGACACAGCCTATATTCTGTGATCTCGAAATGAGTGGAAATGATCCCATCATAACATTTTCTTTTGTCTACAGCTAACACGTCACCTTCTCTCTTTCTTGCCGCTAAATAAACGTGTTTATTCATGTTCTTTTTAATTTAATTTATTTATTTTTTTATTTATTTTTGGCTGTGTTGAGTGTTCATTGCTGCGCGCAGGCTTACTCTAGGTGCGGTGAGCGGGGGCTACTCTTTGTTGGGGTGCGTGGGCTTCTCATGGCGGTGGCTTCTCTCGTTATGGAGCACGGGCTCTAGGTGCGCAGGCTTCAGTAGTTGTGGCGCACAGGCTTAGTTGTTCTGAGGCATGTGGGATCTTCCCGCACCAGGGCTCAAACCCGTGTCCCCCGCATTGGCAGGTGGATTCTTAACCACTGCACCACCAGCGAAGCCCTATTCGTGTTCTTGAAAGCATAACTATCATGACACCAGATACTAATGGTGCTACACATCAAACCTGTTCTTCTGAAAACTTGCCTGAATTCAGTAAGTGATTTTCCTCCTTTCGCTGAAATCAGATTCCTCGCTAATTTTCTGTGCCTCAGTCCCCTCGACCTACAGTGCCAGAATTTTCACCCCAACGTTTCACATTGCTCCTTAGAACTTCTGTCCTCATAGCATCTTGTACACGTTCTTCCTTTTTTTAAAATTTTTGGTAATGTGTGAATCAGGCAAGCATATAAAGTTTAAAAGGGCAATGGGAAAATCTTTTTTTAAAGTAATAAACATAATATTAAAAATTAACTTTCCATCATCCTTCAATGCCACATAGGTTAATCTGATGAAATACCTAATAAATTTATTACAAACACTGCCCATGTAAATTATTATGTAATGTATAATAAAAGTACTAACGCATCTGAAATGTATTAATGGTTGATATTAATGAATTAGACCTAAGCATGGCAAAACAGAAGATGTTCTTAATCATCTCACTCAATTTAATCTCTTTTCCTTGTGATTCAAAATGAGTGGCTCCAATAAATAAATAAATAAATAAGAAAAAATGAGTGGCTACAGAGCTTTTTAAAAAATAGGACACCAAGAGGGTGTCAGTCCACTTGACATTCTCTCTCTTTGACAAGATTGTGGAAGACTAAAGATTAACATAATTTCCCTGTTTTCCATGATGCTTTTATGCAAAAATGACGATTTGCATAATTTCTTTTCAGTGTCAATTGAATTTCTGAAGCTCTTTTTCAAGCAAACTTCCACATGTCTCCAGCGTACACCATCTGTCTCATCTCTCTTTCTCTCTTTTTTTTAAGTATTACAATTATCTTGTAACAGTAGCTGTCAAATCTTTATTCCCCAAGGATTCTTTCTTTTGATAAATGAAAAGGAACTGTATACACTGTTACGTGTGGTTGTACGAATGTGCCACGGGTTCAGGAAAGGTTAGATGTTCACAGCAGTTACCGCTACACTGACATATTGGGGGAAACGTGATCAGGTAAGCTGACTAGAGATTTTCAGTCAGATTCTTTACTCCAGGAAAATGAAGCAATGTTTAGTCAAAAGGTGGGGAGGTCTTAAAGCAAGAAAGAATTTGAACATAGTCTTTCCAAGAGTTCTGTGGCCCATACTCCAAGCATTAGAAAAAATATGGAAAAAGGAGGATGGCCTTACTCAGAGGCTGCAAATTGCTTATAAAACCTATTGGCATTTGCAGATGGTTGACGCTTTTACTGAGAAATCAAGTTTTATGTTATACAGTAAGTGTACTCAGTAGGAACTTCCAGGAAATCTCATGGATTGCCAAGAAAAAGTCCATATTGAAGTATGATTTTGAAAAAAGATTCTGCCAAAAACATTTAAAAGCCTTTTTAAAATTGACGTGTGTGAGGAAATGCAATAGATAGAACTTACATAGGACTCAGAATTTACAACCAATATATCTTATAGCATTTCATAAAAATGTTACTTCCAACTTGATTGCAACCAATTTGTACAGATGTAATTACTGAAATTTTGTAAGAAGCTGCAAAGTACAGTTAAAGCTTCAGCTATCCAGAATTCTGGAAAAATGGGTCACTCTGGAAAACCAACTTTTATCTGGAAGAAAATATTTGAGAGATACTATACCTTTCCCTGATTTTTGAAATAAAAAACATCAGAGAGTGCTTGCTTCGTCAGCGCATATACTAAAATTGGAACGATACGGAGAAGATTACCATGGCCCCTGCGCAAGGATGACGCGCAAATTTGTGAAGCGTTCCATATTTTTCTACCAAATGTAAAATAGCTAGCTAGTGGGAAGCAGTCTCATAGCACAGGGAGATCAGCTCGGTGCTGTGTGACCAGCTAGAGGGGTGGGATAGGGAGGGTGGGAGGGAGGGAGCCACAAGAGGGAAGAGATATGGGGACATATGTATACGTATAGCTGATTCACTTCGTTATAAAGCAGAAACTAACACACCATTGTAAAGTAATTATACTCCAATAAAAACGTTAAAAAAAAAATCAGAGATTAACATTTACAGATGACTCCAGGCCGTCACTACAAATATCAGTAATTGTACACACAGAATAGTTAGGACCGTGGCCTCAGACAGACTTGGATTCGAGGGCTTTGGAAATGTTTACTTATGTGACTTCAAGGAAGTACTTTAGCCTCTGTCAGAGTTAGTTTCATCATCTGAAAAATGGAGATAACGGTACCGACCTCGCAGGTTGCTGTGAAGCTTAAAAGACAGAAGACATTTAAAGCACCTGGTGTACTTACGTGGCACTTAGTAAGAGCTCAGTAAAGGTTCAGCAGTCTTATCAGTAGTAATACTGTTGACATGATTATTCTATTTTTTTAATTTATTTTTTATTATAGAAGTATAGTTGATTTACAGTGTTGTGTCGGTTTCTGGTGTGCAGGGAAGTGGTTCAGTTACATAAATATATACTATATTTGTATGTGTGTATATATACATATTTATATATACTTCTTCATATTTTTTCCCATTATAAAACAGGGTATTGAATATAGTTCCGTGTGCTGTATGGTAGGACTTATTGTTTATCTATTTTATATACAGTAGCGTGTATCTGTTAATCCCAAACTCCTGATTTATCCCTCCCCACCCTTCCTCTTTGGTAACCACAGTTTTGTTTTCTAGTCTATTTCTGTTCTGTAATTAAGTTCCTTTGTATCATTTTTTTAGATTCCACATATGAGTGATATATGGTATTTGTCTTTCTCTGTCTGACTTACTTCACTTAGTGTGATCATCTCTAGGTCCATCCATGTAGCTGCAAATGGCATTATTTCATTCTTTTTAATGGCTGAGTAGTATTCCACTGTATATATGTGCCACCTCTTCTTTATCCATTCCTCTGTCAATGCACATTTAGGTTGTTTCCATGTCTTGGCTGTTGTGAATACTGCTGCAGTGAACATTGGCGAGCATGTGCCTTTTCAAGTTTTGGTTTTCTCTGGGTAGATGTCCAGGAGTGGGATGGCTGGGTCAGAGGGTAGGTCCGTTTTTGGTTTTGACATGATTTTTTTACACTGAGGTATTTAGGAGCACTTTTTCTTAATAACATCAGAATTCTATGTTTTAAGTCTTGCGTTTAGCTTTTTTGTTTTTGTCTTTCTTCTATTTCTCTTGGCACCAGAAGCTGCCCAAACCTCTCATGGTGAGGGTTGGAAGTCGGAGGGGTTAGGGGACGGGGAGAGGGGGACGATCCACAGCCCTGCTCTGTCGGTGCCCTTCCTGCTCTGAGCTCCAGACCCGTCTCCCAGGACCTGATTCTTTGCTGAGAGCCGCCCCTGAGTCTGAGCGTCCTTGACCTCCGACGCTGGTCTCTCACACCCGACTCTTCCCCCCCTGCTCCCCAACCCCTCACCCGCCTTTGGTAAATAAGCGTCACCTGTGGATGTTGTCTTACGCTTCCCTTGGACCTCTGTCTGCACAGATATTTCCTGAACGTGCTTGTCACCCGTCCTGCCCGCTGCTGCTGGTTCCGGCCCGGCCTCCTCAGCTGGGGCAGTGGATCTACAGACTCTTACCTCTCACTGTCTCCCAGTAGCCATCTTTCTCGATTAATTTATCTAAACAGCTGGCGCCTCAGCAGTCAATTAACCCAGACTGTAATGACTGTGTGCAGAGCAATAGAAATGAGTCAGAGTGGAGCAATACCACCAGAACTCATCTTCTCCTTCTTATCTGTATCCACCCGTCCCCCAAACCAATGTATGGTGTTGTAACCACGTGCGTGAGCATCCCTATCTTTCTACCTGCTCATGTAACCGTACATAAAATGACTCTATGTGTTGGGAAGTTAGCTTTGTTGAAAAAATAGGATTGTATCTTACATATTTCTTTGCATCTTGCCTTTTTTCCCCGCTATAAATATATTGTAGGAATCCGTTTTAGTCAGCTGGCAAAGAGCTTACATTCTTTATCATGGTTATATAGCTTTCCACAGGATGCTTGTATCCCAATCATCTTCCTATTAATAATCATTTACTGTTCTGTTTTTGCTACTAAAAACAAAGCCGCGATGAAGATTCTTGTCTCTATATCCTGATTTACAGAATAGATTCTCCAGGATGGAATTTCTGGGTCAAGGGAAATGCATTAAATAATTTTTTAAATTGAGATATAATTGACATATAATATTGTGTAAGTGTGAGGTGTACAACGTGTTGGTTTGATACACGTGTATATCGCGATATGACTCTCACAGTGGCGTTAGCTAACACCTCTGTCATGTCACGTAATCATCATTTCTGCTTTGTGTGGAGAACAATTAAGACCTAGTCTCAGTAACTGTGAAGTTTATAATACAGTGTTATTGACTAGGATCACTGTGTATTACATCTGCAGAACTTATTTCTCTATTAGCTGTGATGGAATACCCATTTTTAACAGATATTGCCAGATTTCACTCCACAAAAACTAAACAATCTAGATTTCTACCATCAAAGGATGAAAATACTCCACATCTCCAAGTCACACTTTCTGGCTGCCACTTTTTCAAATTTGTGTCATTATGATAGGCGCCTCATGACAGGTGGCCAATATTTTAATTGCTTGTCCCTGACAACGATGAGGTAACCTCTTCTTGTTTGTTTGTTGTCCCCTTGCCATGTGGGTTTCCTCTTATTTCCTCTTTATCTTATCAGTTTAATCAGAGCCCCTAGTATGTTAAAATATTAGCTCTTCTGTAGGTTGGTGCTGTCCAGAGTTTCCCCAATTGCTAGTCTTTTCACTTTCTATATAACTTTTCAATTTTGTTTAATTTTGAAACAATCTCAAATTTACAGAAAAGTTGCACGTGCAAGATAAAGAACTTCCACTTTCCTGAACCATCTGAGAGTGAGCTGCCAATATGATGCCCCATCACCACACAGACGTCCTCCTACGAACCACAGCACAGCCATCAAGATGGGGACACTGGCTTTCAGACATCACCACCAGTGAGTTTGGTCGACAGTTAATAAGAAGAAGAAGGAGGAGGAGAAGGGGGAGGAGAATCCTGCCCAGCCATGTCCTTTGGAGCAGAAATCCATCTAGTTCAGCGTCACACTTGGCACACAGCTAGCACACCTCTTTACTCCCCTTCAGCTTGGAAATCATTCTCATTCTTGAATCCTTGAATTCTTGAATTCTCTTGAAGGTTACAGGCCAGATACTTTGTAGAACCGGGGTTTGAAATTATGCCTCATCATTAGAGTCGGGCTATGCCCCTTTGGAAGAAAATTCACGGTAGAGATGCTGTGTTCCTGCCCAGGCGTCCACCAGGGGCACACGAGGTGGGTTGGCTGATGTGCAGTGAGACAGCTTGTTTCAGATGGTGTCACCCGTGCTCTCCACTGCAAAGTTACATGTTCTCTCTCTAGTATTTTCTTAGGAAGTATTTTGAGATGAAAATAGGCTCTTACTTCTCAAACTTGATGTGTATATATACACACACCCTCGTGGGTTTCAATTGCCTCCAGAGGCTTATAGGCATTTCTATCATTAGCTATTTTGATGCTTAATGTGTCCCCGATCTGTGGGCATCCTTCATGCTGGCTGCTGTGTCTCTGAGTTTCGGGAGCATGTCTTTGCTTTCTGGCACTGTAAGGCACTCCAGGCTCCTCGTGGACTCACTGCGCCTCAGTCTTGGAATCACATTTCTCCCAGGAGTCCTGGCTCCTTTCAGTGGTGAATGGTTTTCAGAAACCAAGATCCTAATACTGCTGTGCTCGTTGCTTTTGGAGTATCTCGGGCTCAGGCCACCTCAGCGGACCAAGGAGGAACACAGACACACACACACACATTTATTTCTATATCTGTACGTATGGAAATCCATGAGCTCGGGATACTTGCAATTCCAATCAGTACCACAGGGCTGATTCTATTTTCCCTCCTGTATGTATACCTCCCTCCACCCAATCCCCATTTTCCTCAGCATGGGTACTTCTTTGATTAGTCCTCCCATGTGTCACCATCCCCGTGCCCTAGGCTGGCCCTGCCTCTTTGAGGATGCCCTCTCCCTACCTCAGCTCTGGACCCCTGCTCTCCACACTGGACACCCTCCCTGCCTGGCCCAGCCTCGGGCCAGACCACCCTCTGACACCTGCACCAGGATGCCCTCCTCCGCAGACCCCCTCACCTTGCCTGGGCCCTGACGTCTCCGGTGTGAACCCTTCATCCAGACACCTTCCCTGCTCATCTCTGACACTCATACCTGATTGCCCACCCCCCCAGCCGATGGACACCTTCTCTGCCCTGGGCTGCCCTCCTGACACCTACTCCAGCCTGCTACTCTGTTGGGACAGCAGCACCATCATCACCCCAGGCTCTGTCGCCTTGGCTGGGACATTCCTCTCTGCCCACGCCATCCTCAGGCTGCGATAGCCCCAACCCATGGACACCCAGCTCGCTCAGTTTCACCTAAAGCCCCTGGGACCGAATTGTTCAGGAAGGGAAGGGAGGGGGGAAGGGGAGGGAAGAGGAAAGAGTGCTTTATGGTTTTTCTATATTCAAATATGTCAGTCGTTTTATTTACAGCCTCTAGGTTTTCTTCTTACTTAAAAGGTGTCCCCAAATTCTGGGTCACAATCCCCCTAAATCATCATCTCCTTCTTCTTCTCCTTCCTCTCTACACTGAAGTCTTCACTCCAGCTGGAGCTTATTCATCCTTCATGACGGCATGTGGTTCACCGCTCTGTTCCAGATGGATGGCCGTTCGTGCAGCATCGCTCAACTCCACATCCCCTCCAGGCGATAAAGGAGAGGATTAGATTTCAGACATGGGATTGAAGACAGTCAGTGCAGAGCTGCCAGCCCAGGTGGGAGTGCGGAGGGTGCTGAGTCCCCGCCTCCCCTGCGAGTCTGCTGAAGCCAAGCTTCGGGAAATACACTCGTAGTGGTGGACGCTTGATGGAAAAGGATCCTGGCGTTTCTCCCCCGGCTGTGGGACCGGGCACGCATCTTGAAGCTCCAGGGTCTCTTGTGAATACAGCACTAGAGCTTGTCTAGTGCTGAGGGGTCCGCAGGGGGCAGGTGGGCTGGAGCAAGCCCTCCAACGGCCAGTGGGAGAGGCTATAGCAGCAGAATAAGGAGCGTTTTCACCATCCGACAGTGAAAGGATGCTTCTGCTTTTTTCATAGACCCCTTAGTAGCAGGGCTCGGGTCATCTTGCAATGATTCCTTGAGAGACAGCTGCTTGCCAGGGTGAATTGAATTCCAAAAAACCCCACAAAACAAAAGGTAAAAGGCAGGGATGAGGGATGGCTGGGGTGCCTCAGAGGTGGGTGTGTGAGTGCATCAGCTGCGCCAGGGAAAGATGCAGGTGTGGTGATCTCCTCGGGCATCTCCCAAGGCTCCGCACACCGGAGAGAGAACCAGAACTTGAGAGCGTGTGTCAGGAGAGAGAGAGGGCAAAGTACAAGTGGTGCCGGCTCCACGGCTCACAGCCCCAGCTCTGGGGGGCCTGGGGGCCTGGGGGGCAGGGCACAGGCGCAGTGGGCAGTCACGCCCCTCCCCCAGCCCTGGTCCAGAGGGCAGTGAAGGGCCTGCCCCAGGAAGAGGGCAAAGCGTGGACCTAATGAGATAGGTTTTCACTTAGGTGGGATCAAACCGCCAAGTCCCTAAAGATGGGACTGTTTTTAGAAGAAAAGAGGGTGAAAAGCCATGGGAGCTACCAGAAATGTCACCAAGAGCCAGGCAATGTTTCCCACAAAAACGCGGAGGCAGTGGTGGGAGCGAGGGAAGCAGCTTCCTGACCGCGGCCCTCGGGCCAGCAGCTCAGATCGCGGTCCTTACACGGGTTTTCGTGACTTCTGATTTCCCTCATCAGGCTGGGAGCTCATCTACTCAGGGGGTCTTTCTCAAGAGATCAGCTCTTAGATGGACTTACCTTTTCTACTTGTATTGTTTTCTATTCATTAATTTCTACTTTATTCTCTTTTCCAATTTTTTGAGGGCATTCATTTTGTTGTGCTCATTCTAATTTAGACTGAGCTCTAAGTTTATTTTTCTTCTTTCTTTAATAATAAGGCATTTAAGGCTATAAATTCCCAGTTGGAATAGTTTGAGCTGTGTCATGTATGTGTTGGTATGAAGTTTCCCCCATCGTTGCTTTGTACAATAAGGGATTTGTAACTTCAGTTTTATTTACCCTTTGATGAAGAGTGATTTAGGATATTGGTTCTTAATTTCTAAGTAATTAGAGGATTTTGGAAGGGATGGGAGTTCCTTTTCATTATTTATTCCTTTTTGAAAAATTACAATCAAGTGGGCTTCCCTGTTGGCACAGTGGTTGGGAATCCGCCTGCCAGTGAAGGGGACACGGGTTCGAGCCCTGGTTTGGGAAGATCCCACATACTGTGGAGCGGCTGGGCCCGTGAGCCACAACTACTGAGCCTGCGAGTCACAACTGCTGAAGCCCATGCGCTGTAGGGCCCACGTGCTGCAACTACTGAAGCTCGCGCGCCTAGAGCCCGTGCTCCTCAATGGGAGAGGTCACCACAATGAGAAGCCCGTGTGCTGCAGCGAAGAGTGGCCCGCTCACCACAACTAGAGAAGGCCCACGCAGCACTGAAGACCCAATGAAGCCAAAAATAAACTTAAAAAACAAATTATAATCAGGGAATGTGGATTATAAAATCTCTACTTTTGTGAATGAGCTCATATATCTTAGATATTATTTGGGACCAAAGACAAAATTAATTTTTATAGATGCTCCATTAACATACAAAAGGCAGGTGGAATTAAGAAGGCAAAGTAGGAAGCCCATGAACTTACCTCCTCCCACGGCTGCACCAAAACTACAACTACATATAAAACAACCCTTTCTGAGAACACCCTGAAGACAAACAGAGAGGTTCTTCTACAATTAAGGATGTAAAAAAAAAAACCACATCAGGACAGGTGGAGGGGCTGAGACATGACCCAGTCAGGACCCACAGCCCCACGGATGACCCAGAAGCAGAAGGTGATATCACAAACTCTGAGGTCCTCCCTAAGGGATGAGGGGTTCAGGCAGCACATTGGGTACCCCAGCCCTGGTGACCAGCACTGGGAAGATGACCCTCCTGATGGGTTTTGAAAACCAGCAGGGCTTACCACTGGGAGAACCGGAGGGCTGTAGGAAACAGAGACTCTAGGCTTAAAGAGGCGTGTACACAAACTAACTCACTAGTCCCCGCACAGAGGCAGCAGACGGAGAAGCACCTGGTGCTCTAGCCAGCCTGCCAGCTCTGGCTCCAGCTCTAGCCCACCCTCCACAGGCCCCAGGAGAAGCCCCACCCCACACTGGGCTACAGCTGCAGCCCCACCCTGCAAAGGCAGTGGCCCCCGGGACACCCTAGGAAAAGCCCCAACTTGTTCCCATTCAGTTCCAGCTCCTCCACCAAAGCCATCAGGCACACAGAGTCTGCAGAGTCACTCCCACACAAGGACACACCTTCAAGACCAAGAGACGTAACTGTTTTACCTAATTCATAGAGACAAACACAGAAAATCAAACGGAATGAGAAGACAGAAGAATATGTTCCAAATTAAAAACAAGATAACTCCAGAAAAAAGGGACTTCCCTGGTGGTGCAGTGGTTAAGAATCTGCCTGCCAATGCAGGGGACATGGGTTCGAGCCCTGGTCAGGGAAGATCCCACATGCCGCGGAGCAACTAAGCCCATACACCACAACTACTGAGCCTGCGCTCTAGAGGCCGCGAGTCACAACTACTGAGCCTGTATGCCACAACTACTGAAGCCCACACGCCTAGAACCCGTGCTCCACAACCAAAGAAGTCACTGCAATGAGAAGCCTGCACACCACAATGAAGGGTAGCCCCCACTTGCTGCAACTAAAGTAACACCGCATGCAGCAACAAAGACCCAACACAGCCAAAAATAAATAAACAAATAAATAAATTTTTTAAAAAAGGAAAGGTTTAAAAAAAAAGAACTCCAGAAAAAAATCTAATGAAATGGTGATATAAAATTTACCTGATAAAGAGTTGAAAGCAATGGTCATAAAACTGCCCACTGACTTTGGAAAAAAATAGAGGTCATGGTGAGAACCTGAATAAAGAATTAGAAAATACAAAAGAAGACTCGATCAGAGCTGAAGAATAAAATAACTGAAATGAAAAATACACTAGAGGGGATCAACAGAATATTAGATGATACAGAAGAACACTTAAATGATCTGAAATACAGAATAGTGGAAATCATCCAATCAGAACAGCAAAAAAGAAAAATAAATTTTAAAAAATGGGGATAGCTTAAGGGACCTTTGGGACATCAGGTGTACCAACATTCATATTACAGGGGTTGCAGAGGAGAACAGAGAGAGAAAAGGGCACAACATGTATTTGATAAAATAATGGCTGAAAATTTCCCTAACCTGGGGCAGGAAACAGATACCCAGGTCCAGAAAGCACAGAGTTTCAAATATGATGGACCCAAAGAGATCCACACAAAGACATACTATAATTAAAATGACAAAAGTAAAGAGAGAATTTTAAAGGCAGCAAGAGAAAAGTAAAGAGTCATATACAACAGAATCCTCCATAAGTCTATCAGCTGATTTTTCAGCAGTAACTTAGCAGGCCAGAAGGGAGTGGCATGATATATTTAAGTTGCCGAAAGGGAAAAACCTACAATCGAGGATACTCTACTTGGCAAGGTTATTCAGAATTGAAGGAGATATAAACAGTTTCCCATACAAGCAAAAACGAAAACAGTTTATTGTCACTAAACCAGCCTTACAAGAAATGCTAAAGGGTCATGTTTAAGCAAAAAAGAAAAGGCCATAATAAGACACAAGAAAATATATGAAGGAAAAAAAATCTCATTGGAAAAGGCAAATATATAGTAAAAGCAGTTGATCAACCACTTAAAAAGCCAGTATCAAGTTGAGAGACAAAAGTTATAAAATCGGGACTTCCCTGGTGGCGCAGTGGTTAAGAATCTGCCTGCCAATGCAGGAGACGCGGGTTCCATCCCTGGTCCGGGAAGATCCCACGTGCCATACAGCAACTAAGCCGTGTGCCACAACTACTAACCCTGTGCTCTAGAACCCGTGAGCCACAACTCCTGAAGCCTGCGAGCCACAACTACTGAAGCCCACGTGCCTAGAGCCTGTGCTCTGCAACAAGAGAAGCCACCGCAATGAGAAGCCTGTGCACCGCAATGAAGAGTAGCCCCCACTCACCGCAACTAGAGAAAGCCCGCGTGCAGTAACAAAGACCCAATGCAGCCAAAAATAAATAAATAAAATAAAGAATAATTTTTTAAAAAGTTATAAAATCAACTATAATAAGTAATAAAGGGATACACAAAAGGATATAAAATATGATGTTCAAAACATGAAATGTTGGGGGAGAGTTAAAAATGTACAGCTTTTAGAATGTGTTTGAACTTAAGTGACTATAAGCCTAAAACAAATACAATATCCTAAAATTTGTATGGAGCCACAAAAGATCCCTAACAGCCAAAGCAATCTTAAGAAAGAAGAACAAAGCAGGAGAAGAATAGCAGAAGTTAGTTTCCCTAACTTCAAACTATACTACAAAACCACAGCAATCAAAACAGTATGGTACTGGCTCAAAAACAGACATATAAATCAATGGAGCAGAATAGAGAGCTCATAAATTAATCCATGCATCTATGATCAATTAATCTACAACAAAGGAGACAAGAATATACAACGGAGAAAAGACAGTCTCTCCAATAACTGGTGCTGGGAAAACTGGACAGCTATATGTAAAAGAAATGAAATTAGAACACTCCCTAATACCATACACAAAAATAAACTCAAAATTGTTTAAAGTCCTAAATGTAAGACCTGAAACCACAAAACTCCTAGAAGAAAACATTGACATTGGTCTTAGCCATATTTTTTTCAGATCTGTCTCCTCAGGCAAGGGAAACAAAAGCAACAGTAAACAAATGGGACTACATCAAACTAAAAAGCTTTTGTACAACAGAGGAAACCATCAACAAAACAAAAAGGCCAACTACTGAATGGGAGAAAATATTTGCAACAATATGTTCAATTAGGGGTAAATACCCCAAATATATAGAGAACCCATATAACCCAACAGCAACCCCAAACAATCCAATTTAAAAAATGGACAGATGATCTGAACAGATATTTTCCTGAAGAAAACATACTGATGGCCCACACGCACATGAGAAGATGCTCAACATCACTAAGCTTCAGGGAAATGCAAATCAAAACCGTAATGAGCTATCACCTCACACCTGTCAGAATGGCTATTATCAAAAAGACAAGAAACAAGATGTGTTGTTGGAGAAGGGGAGAGAAGGGAACGCTTGTGCACTGTTGGTGGGAATGTATATTGGTGCAGCCAGTATGGAAATCAGTACAGTGGTTCCTCAAAAAATTAAAAATAGAACTACCATATCATCTTGCAATTCCTTTTCTGGGTATTTATTTGAAGAAAACAAAAACAATAATTCAAAAAGATATATATTCCCCTATGTTCATAGCAGCACTATTTACAGTACCTAAGATATGGAAGCAACTTAAGTGCCCACCAATAGATGAATGGATACAGAAGTGGTACATATACACAATGGAATACTACTTGGCCATAAAAAAGAATGAGATCTTGCCATCTGCGACAACATGGATGGACCTAGAGAGTATTATGCTTAGTGAAATAAGTCAGACAGAGAAAGACAAATACACTTGACCCTTGAATAACACAGAGGTTAAGAGTGCCAACTCTCTGGCAGTGGAAAACTCACATATAACTTTTGACTCTCAAAACCTTAACTATGAATAGGCTACGGTTGACCAGAAGGCTTACCAATAACATAAACAGTCAATTAATACATACTTGTATGGTATATGTATTAGACGTTATATTCTTACAATAAAATAGAGACAAAAGTGTTATTAAGGAAATCATAAGGGAGAAAAAATTCATTTACAGTACTGTACTGTGTTTATCGATACCATAAGTTTATGTTGTCTGTTTACAAGGTGACTTGTCTTTCACTACCAATGTCAATGTTGTCTTATATGACACAAAACACTGTCGATTCTACTTGTACCACTAACACTAAACATCAAAAATGAAAAGATAAGGTGAAAAAGAAATTCATATTTATTTACAGGTAAAATGATTCATGCATTGATAATGAAGAAGCAGCAATATGGTTTTTATGGTGGACTAACCTATATACTAATGAATCAATTGTTACAGTAATTTTATGACATGCAGTATTACAGTCATATTTATAATACTGTACCAGAAATAACTGTTTTACATTTTCTAAAAAGAAAACACTCTCCTGTGATGGTAGGCTGATATTCACTTTCTGCAGTTACGAGAGAGAGAGAAAGACAGACAGACAGACAGACATACCGTATGGTAATGAATTCTTTGAAAGTTATAAAACAGTAAGAAAACTAATACATTACTAATTATATATTAAACAACACCTACACCTGTGTAAGGATAGACTAGTATCTATATATATTTTATGCATTCATGACATACCTAAGTTTTTCTTAATTCTTTTGCTATTTCTAGTCTATCTGGTTCATCTGTGAGTTTTTTCAAATTGTCACAGATCTCCAAAATTTTTTCCAATATTTTATTGAAAAATACCCATATTGAAAACAATCCTTATGTAAGTGCACCTGTGCAGTTCCATCCCCTATTGTTCAAGGGTCAGACACACAGATGCAGAGAACAAACCGGTGGCTGCCAGAGGGGAGGAGGTGGGGGATGGGTGAAATAGGTGAGGGGATTAAGAGGTACAAACCTCCAGTTATAAAATAGGGAAGTCACAGAGATACAACGTACAGCACAGGGAATATAGTCAATAATATTGCAACAACCTTGTATGATGCATAATCTATAAAAATATCAAATCACTGTGTTGTACACCTGAAACTATTATAAGTCAACTCTACTTCAATAAAAAATAATACAGAAGAAGTATACTTATGAGATGTAGAAGTCCCATACATCTTCCAAATCAAATCTGTTGGTTGTTTTATTCTATTCCTTTGCTTCTTTCCTTTTTTTGTTTTTGGTCTAAATTTGTCTGATCCTGAGAAATGTGTACTAAAATGCCCTATTATAATTGCATTTTTACTGCATGCTCTGAATAGTGTTTGCTTTATATATTTAGCTACGATATTGATTGGCGAACATGGTTTATGGCTGTTATACCTATTTTATACATTTGTCTTTTATCATTACATAATATCAATCTTTATCCTGTTTGTTCCCATAGCAATGGCCAGACTTGGCTTCTGTGGGTTTATATTTATCTGATGGCATCTCTTTACATCCTCTGATTTTCAACCTCTCTCGCTTGTTTAAAGTGGCTTTCTTAAGGAACGTGTGGCTGGGTTTTGCTTTTTTACCCACACTGACAGTTGTCAGTAGATATTACCCTGCTGCCCTCTGATTTCAGAGTTGCAGACAGAACTCTAAAGCCAGCCTTACTCTTCTGCGTCAATAACTTGTTTTTCCTGTCTGGGAGACTGTGGAACTTTATCATTATCCTGGAATGAGGACATTTTACTGCACCCTATCTTGAGTGTCCTTTTTTTTGTGTGTGTGTGCTCCTTCCTTGGAACTCAAAGAATCCTTTCTATCTGAAGAGTCAAATGTTTCTTTAGCTCTAGAAGAGCTCTTCACCTATTTGCTTAAATATTGCCTCTCCTCCCTCGCTTGCTTTTTCTCCTTCTGAAATTCCTACTTACGTATACATTACAACTTCTGCATTTACCCTCTGGTCCTCTTATATTTGCTCTGTGGTTACTGTCCTTACACGTTTGCTGCTTTGAGAGATTTTTTCCGCTTGTTTTTCCAGGCCTCCGTTCATTTCTCAACAGTGGCCGTACCCTTTTTCAGCACATCTGCTGCTTTTTTAAAGCTGAAGCTCGTGTTGCTGAGTGCCAGTGATGGAGGTTGAACGCTCTCTTTGGAAATCAGTGCCCTCCTCCAGCCTCTGCTCTGCTGGCAGCTGCCCACCCAGGGAGCTCTGCTTATCCTCCCCTACCTGCAGTGCTGTTCACCCTGCAGCCACATCTCAAGGAACAGTGATCCTATGAGTTATGGGAGGCTCGGTGATCTCTGCCCACCCTAGACAGACACGGTATCAGCTGGAAAATTCTCAATTTCTCATCCCAGCTTCTCTGCCCGCCCCGCTCCAGGTTCCTCAGCTACAAAGCTTAGTTTTCTTACAGCCTTGAAGATACAGGGCCTTCAGCTCACCTGTTAACTCCCAGCCACTCTGTGAGGGCCAGCGAGACCAGCAGGTCCTTAAGGGATGCCAGATAAAATGGATTCCATGGGAAACATTTATGCTCAGAGAAGTATTCATTATTTACCTGAAATACAAATTTAACCGGACGTTCTGTATTTCTCTCTCTCTGGATAAATCTGGCCTTCCTATCCACCTGGGTGGTTCTCTTCTAATCCTTCCTCTTATCTATGGATTCCAGGGCCCAAGCTCTCTCCAACTTTGGGACTCTGACCCTTGTATCCAACGATTAGATCATTCCGGGATGTTCACTCAGAGTTGATCCTATTCAGATTCTTACCCTCAGGGGCTAGTCTCAATCAAACCAGTATCTGAAGGATGAGATAGGATGTTTGTTAAAAAGCAATCAATCCTGCTCAAATTCAGATTTCTGAGATTTCAAAAGAATTCATTTCAAACCTTGAGTTCCCACGTTTGTCCTGCTTCCACCCATTCTAGCTAAAGAAAAATAGACTAAAAAGCATACTTGTGGTTCTGGTCTGGCATGTCAGGAGCTTGGAAGTTGCCACTCCATTCTAACAGGGTAAAAAGCTGAACACACTTGAGAACTAAAATGTTGCAGCCATCAGGCCATCACATTCCAGCAGCCTGGATGGTGAGTCCTGAGGGAACTCAGGATGGAGACAGGCTGCTCCACCATCAAGCCCTCAGCCACTGCAGCCCCCGCAATGGTGCACCTGAGGACATTCAGGACGGGAAAGCACAGGATGCTGGCCCCAGAGAGCTGAGGTGCAGATCAAAGGAATGATTTCAGTGAGCCCAGCCTTTGCATCTTCCCGTACACAGAAAAGCTCTAAATGCATTAACTTGAGAGGTCTAGCTTTCTTTAATTAACAGTAATCTTTTGATGTTCCGGCTACCTGGTCTTTGTTGCAAAAACTCTTGTATATCCTGGCTCCCCTCATCACCTCCTCAGAGCAGTCTCTCAGAGTTATCTGAGATGCTGTCTCCTGGGCTTGAAGTCCTAAGCAGGTCCACCTCATAGAACATAACTCTCAACGTTTAGGTTGTGCATTTTTTTTTTAGTTGACACATGAAAATCAACTCTCCTGAGATCTGTCAGAGAAGTGAGGGAGCAGAGCAAACTGCTGTCACCAAAACTGGAGACAGACAGATGGATACAGAGGATTGGTAGTGACTGGGGACTGGTGCACATATCCACAGCTGAAACGTCTGCAGGAACCAGTGGCCGGGTAGGGAACCCTGCACTGTAGCTGACACGTTGCTGGAGGCCCGTATGGACAATGGGCATGGGGTACAGTTGTGTGAGTTTCCCCTGTTGGAGCTCTACCAGCTTCTCACAAAATGTCAGAGAGAATCCCCTCTGCCTCTGTCAGGGAAGGGAAACACATAGGGCCTTCTGTTCTTAACAAGGTGTCTGTCCTCAGGTGAAGCTAGTCAACCAGAGCCTAACCTGCTGGGTTTTATCAGAGGCTAACTGACCTGGGGGAAGGGAAGAACCCAACTCCAGGCCCCTCTAGCTGCCCCGTCCCACCTGTGGTGCGGGGTGGGGGGGGGGGATGCCTGAGAAGTACAGGTGAAGCTCACAGTCCAGAGGCACAGGTCACAAAACACTAAGACCCAATTGAGGACCACAGAACGCTTCCCCTCCCTTGCACCGCAGCACCTCATTACTAAGAGCCCACTTACAGAAGTTGCTTCTGGCCAGCACATCACATCCAGCTATCAAGAAAAATGACAAGACATACTAAAGACACAGCAAGCATCAGAGCCAGGCTCTCACACACACACACACACACACACACACACACACACACACACACACACACACACACACACACACACACACACACGTCAAAGATGATGGGATTATAAGACGTGGAATATAAAACAACTATCATTAATATGCTTAGGGCACTAATGGATAAAGACATCAGTCCTTATTAGACAACATACAAGAACAGATGGGAAGGGTAAGCAGAGAGATGAAAATTCTGTGAAAGAACCAAAAAGAAATGCTGGAGATCAAAAACACTCCTAAAAAAAAAAAAAAGAACAGTATATCCAAGAACTCTGGGACAACTACAAAAGGTACAAATACATGAACTAGGAATACTAAAAAGAGAAGAGACAAAGGAACAGGAGAAATGTTTGAAAAATAATGACTGAGAATTTCCCCCAAATTAATGTCAGACCCTAAACTACAGCTCCATGCAGCTCAGAGAACACCAAGCAAGATAAGTGCCCCAAAACTACACTATGCATATCATTTTCAAACTACAAAAAAATCAAAGATAAATGAAAAATCCTGAAAAAAGCCAGAGGGGGGGAAAAAAACCCTCACTTCTACAGGATCAAAAATAAGAATTACATCTAACTTCTCCTCAGAAACTATGCAAGCAGGAAGAGAGTAGAAAAGTAAAGTATAAAGTATTTGAGGTGCTGAGAGAAAAAAACCCCACCAACCTAGAATTCCATACCCTGTGGAGTTCTCCTTCAAAAATGAAGCAGAGGACTTCACTGGTGGCGCAGTGGTTAAGAATTGGCCTGCCAATGCAGGGGACACAGGTTTGAGCCCTGATCCAGGAATATCCCACATGCCACGGAGCAACTAAGCCCATGTGCCACAACTACTGAGCCTGTGCTCTAGAGCCTGCCAGCCACAACTACTGAGCCCACATGCCACAATTACTGAAGCCTGCATGCATAGAGCCTGTGCTCTGCAACAAGAGAAGCCACCATAATGAGAAGCCCGTGCACCGCAATGAAGAGTAGCCCCCGCTCGCCGCAACTAGAGAAAGCCCACGCACAGCAACAAAGACCCAACACAGCCAAAAATAAATAAATAAATTTATTTTTAAAAAATGAAGGAGAAATAAAAGCTTTTTCAGACAAAACAAAAATTGAGGGAATGCATTGCCAGTGACCTGCCTTGCAAGACATATTAAAAGAAGTTCTTTAGAGAAAAGAAACATGATATAGGTCAGAAACCTGGATCTACATGAAGAAAGGAAGCACAACAGAGAAAGAATAAACACTTTCATTTTTCTTATTCTTAATTGATCTAACAGATACCAGTTTGTTCAAAATAATAATATCAACAACAGATTATGTATGTGTATATATATATGTGTGTGTGTGTGTGTGTGTATATATATATGTAAAATGCTGACGTGTGCTAATGTATAAGTGGAATGAATGACAGCAATAATACATGGACAGGAGGGGGAAATTAGGATTATTTATCATATAAGTTACACACACTACCTGTGAAGTAGTATAGTGTTATTTGAAAGTGGACTTGGATTAGGTGTAAATGTACAGTGCAAACTCTAGAGCACCCACTAAAAAAGTAAGAAAGAAGAAGCATAAATGATGTGCTGAGAAGGGGGAGAAAATATAATCATGTAGAATGCTCAATGAAAACCACAAAAGGCAAAAAAAGACACGGAAGCAACCTAAATGTCCATCAACAGAGGAATGGATAAAGAAGATGTGGTACACATATACTATGGAATATTACTCAGCCATGAAAAAGAACAAAATAATGTCATTAGCAGCAACATGGATGGACCTAGAGATTATCATACTAAGTGAAGTAAGTCAGACACAGAAAGACAAATATATGATATTGCTTATATGTGGAATCTAAATAAAGGTTACAAATGAACTTATTTACAAAAGAGAAGCAGAGTCACAGATGTAGAAAACAAACTTATGGTTACCAGGGGTTAAGGGGGAGAGGGGTAAATTGGGAGATTTTTGGAACTGACATATACACACTACTGTATATAAAATAGATGACTAATAAGAATCTACTGTAAAGCACAGGAAACTCTACTCAATACTCTGAAATGGCCTATATGGGAAAAGAAGCTAAATAAGAGTGGTTATATGTATATGTATAACTGATTCACTTTGCTGTACACCTGAAACTAACACAACATTGTAAATCAACTACACTTCAATAAAAATTTTTTAAAAATAAATAAAACCACAAAAGGCAAAAAAAAAAAAAAGACTAGAAGACAGAAATAGGAACAAAGAAGAAGGGCATAAGTAGAATACAGTAACAAATATGATAGACATCAGTTCAACTATATCAATAACCACTTCGAAAGTCAGTGATCCAAAGTGTACCAATTAAAAGATGGAAATTATCAAAGTGGATCAAAAAAACAAGACCCAACTATATGTTGTCTACAAGAAACCAACTTTAAATATACAGAAACATGTAGACTAGAAGTAAAAGGATGGAGAAAGATGTATCATGTAAACATGAATAAAAAGAAATCAGGAGTAACTATAATAATTTCAGACTGAGCAGACTTCAAACTAAGGCAAGTTATCAGAGATTAAAAAAGGGCATTACATAATGATAAAGGGGTCATTTCTCTAAGAAACATAACAATCCATAATGTAGATGCACTTAACAATGTTTCAAAATATGAGGCAAAAACTTATACAGATAAATCTACTATTACAGGTGGAGACTTTATTTCTATCAGAAATAGACAGCTCCAGCAGGCAGAAAATCGGTACGGACAGAGTTGAAATCAATCATCTAGATATAATGGACATTTATAGACTATTTCATCCAGCAACAGTAGAATACACATTCTTTTCAAGCTGACCTGGAACATTCACCAAGATAGACCACATTCTCAACCATAAAACATACCTTCACAAATTTAAAAGAATAGAAATCATACAATGTCTGTTCCCAGACCACAATGGAAGTAAGTTAGAAAACAAAAACTGAAACATAGCTGGAAAATCTACAAATACTTGGATTTCAAACAACAAACTCCTAAAGAACACATGTATCAAAGAAAAAAATTCAAGATAAATTTAAAATATTTTAAACTAAATTAAAATATAACTTATCAAACTTTGTGGGATGCAGCAAAAGCAGTGCTTAGAAAGGAATTTACAACACTGAATGCACATATTAGAAAAGAACTATCTAAAATCAATCATCTAAACTTCTACCTAAGAATACAAGAAAAAAGAAAACAAATTAAATCACAAGTAAACAGAAAAAAAGAAATAATAAGAATTAGTGCAGAATCAATGAAATTGAAAACAGGAAATTAATAGAGAAAGTAAATGAAATCAAAAGCTGTTTCTTTGAAAAGATGGATAAAATCAACAGACCGCTAACCAGGCTAATTAAGAAAGAAAAAGAGAGTACACAAATTAGTAATATCAGAAATAAAAGAAGGGACATCTCTGCAGAGCCCATAAACATTAAGGGATAATCAAAGAGGAGATTGGTTCAAGATGGCAGAGTAGAAGGATGTGCCCTCACTCCCTCTTGCGAGAGCACCAGAATTACAACTAACTTGTGAACAGTCATCAACAGGAAGACACTGGAACTCACCAAAAAAGATACTCCACATCCAAAGACAAAGGAGAAGGTGCAATGAGATGGTAGAAGGGATGCAATCACAATCAAATCAAATCCCATAACCACTGGGTGGGTGACTCACAAACTAGACAACATTTATACCACAGAGGTCCACCCACTGGAGTGAAGGTTCTGAGCACCATGTCATGCTTCCCACCCTGGAAGGCTGGCAGTGGGAGGAGGAATTCCTAGAGAATCAGATTTTGAAGGCTGGCGGGATTTGATTGCAGGACTTCGACAGGACTGGGGGAAACAGAGACTCCACTCTTGGAGGGCACACACAAAGTAGTGTGCACATCGGGACCCAGGAAAGGAGCAGTGACCCCATAGGAGACTGAACCAGACCTACCTGCTAGTGTCAGAGGGTCTCCTGCAGAGGAGGGGGGTGGCTGTGGCTCACCGTGGGGACAAGGACACTGGCAGCAGAAGTTCTGGGAAGTACTCCTTGGTGTGAGCCCTCCAGAGTCTGCCATTAGCCCCACCAAAGAGCCCAGGTAGGCTCCAGTGTTGGGTCGCCTCAGGCCAAACAACCAACAGGGAGGGAACCCAGCCCAACCCATCAGCAGACAAGAAGATTAAAGTTTTACTGAGCTCTGCCCACCAGAGCAACACCCACCACTAGTCCCTCCCATCATGAAGCTTGCATAAGCCTCTTAGATACCTTCACCCACCAGAGGGCAGACAGCAGAAGGAAGGAGAATGACAATTCTGCAACCTGTGGAAGGGAAACCACATTCACAGAAAGATAAACAAGATGAAAAGGCAGAGGGCTATGTACCAGATGAAGGAGCAAGATAAAACCCCAGAAAAACAACTAAATGAATTGGAGATAGGCAAATTTCCAGAAAAAGAATTCAGAATAATGATAGTGAAGATGATCCAGGACCTCAGAAAAAGAATGGAGGCAAAGATCCAGAAGATGGAAGAAATGTTTAACAAAGATCTGGAAGAATTAAAGAACTAACACCTAGAAGAATTAAAGAACAAACAGAGATGAACAATACAATAACTGAAATGAAAAATACACTAGAAGGAATCAATAGCAGAATAAGTGAGGCAGAAGAACAGATAAGTGACCTGGAAGACAGACTGGTGGAATTCACTGCCGTGGAACAGAATAAAGAAAAAAGAATGAGAAGAAATGAAGACAGCCTAAGATACCTCTGGGAGAGCATTAAACGCAACAACATTCTCATTATAGGGGTCCCAGAAGGAGAAGAGAGAAAGAAAGGACCTGAGAAAATATTTGGAGAGATTATAGTTGAAAACTTCCCTAACATGGGAAAGGAAACAGCCACCCAAGTTCAGGAAGCGCAGAGAGTCCCAGGTAGGATAAACCCAAGGAGAAACATGCTGAGACACATAGTAATCAAATTGACAAAAATTAAAGACAAAGGAAAATTACTGAAAGCAACAAGGGGAAAATGACAAATAACATACAAGGGAACTCCCATAAGGTTACAGCTGATTTCTCAGCAGAAACTCTACAAGCCAGAAGGGAGTGCCACGATATATTTAAAGTGATGAAAGGGAAGAAGCTACAACCAAGATTACTCTACCCAGCAAGCATCTCATTCAGATTTGACGGGGAAATCAAAAGCTTTATGGACAAGCAAAAGCTAAGAGAATTCAGCACCAGCAAACCAGCCCTACAACAAATGCTAAAGGAACTTCTCTAAGTGGGAAACACAAGAGAAGAAAAGGAACTAAAAAAACAAACCCAAAACAATTAAGAAAATGGTCATAGGAACATACATATTGATAATCACCTTAAACGTGAACGGATTGAATGCTCCAACCAAAAGACACAGGCTCACTGAATGGATACAAAAACAAGACCTATATATATGCTGTCTACAAGAGACCCACTTCAGACCTAGGGACACATACAGACTGAAAGTGAGGGGATGGAAAAAGATATTCCATGCAAATGGAAATCAAAAGAAAGCTGGGGTAGCAATACTCATATCATATAAAATAGACTATAAAAGAAGGAATGTTACAAGAGACAAGGAAGGACACTACATAATGATCAAGGGATCAAGCCAAGAAGAAGATATAACAATTATAAATATATATGCACCCAACATAGGAGCACCTCAATACACAAGCCAACTGCTAACAGCTATAAAAGAGGAAATCGACAGTAACACAATAATAGTGGGGGAGTTTAACACCTCACTTACACCAATGGACAGATCATCCAGACAGAAAATTAATAAGGAAACACAAGCTTTAAATGACACAATAGACCAGAGAGATTTGATTGATATTTATAGGACATTCCACCCCAAAACAGCAGACTACACTTTCTTCTCAAGTGCGCATGGAACATTCTCGAGGACAGATCACAACTTGGGTCACAAATCGAGCCTCAGTAAATTTAAGAAAATTGAAATCATATCAAGCATTTTTTCTGACCACAACACTATGAGATTAGAAATCAATTACAGGGAAAAACTGTAAAAAACACAAACACATGAAGGCTAAACAATACGTTACTAAATAACCAAGAGATCACTGAAGAAATCAAAGAGGAAATCAAAAAATACCTATAGACAAATGACAACAAAAACACGATGATCCAAAACCTATGGGATGCAGCAAAAGCAGTTCTAAGAGGGAGGTTTATAGCAATACAAGCCTACCTCAACAAACCAGAAAAATCTCAAATAAACAATCTAACTTTACACCTAAAGGAACTAGATAAAGAAGAACAAACAAAACCCAAAGTTAGCAGAAAGAAAGAAATCACCAAGATGAGAGCAGAAATATATGAAACAGAAACAAAGAAAACAATATCAAAGATCAAAAAAACTAAAAGCTGGTTCTTTGAGAAGATAAACAAAATTGATAAACCATTAGCCAGACTCATCAAGAAAAAGAGGGAGAAGACTCAAATCAATAAAATTGGAAATGAAAAAGGAGAAGTAACAACTGACACCGTAGAAATACAAAGCATCCTAAGAGACTACTACAAGCAACTCTATCCCAATAACATGGACAATCTGGAAGAAATGGACAAATTCTTAGAAAGCTATAACCTTCCAAGACTGAATCAGGAAGAAATAGAAAATATGAACAGACCAATCACAAGTAATGAAATTGAAACTGTGATTAAAAATCTTCCAACAAACAAAAGTCCAGGACCAGATGGCTTCACAGGTGAATTCTATCAAACATTTAGAGAAGAGCTAACACCGATCCTTCTCAAACTCTTCCAAAACTTGCAGAGGAAGGAACACTCCCAAACTCATTCTATGAGGCAACTGCCACCCTGATACTAAAACCAGACAGAGATACTACAAGAAAAAGAAAATTACAGACCAATATCACTAATGAATATAGATGGCAAAAATCCTCAACAAAATAGTACCAAACAGAACCCAACAACATGTTAAAAGGATCATACACTATGATCAAGTGGGATTTATCCCAGGGATGCAAAGATTCTTCATTATATGCAGATCAATCAATGTGATACACCATATTAACAAACTGAAGGAGAAAAACCATATGATCATCTCAATAGATGCAGAAAAAGCTTTTTACAAAAGTCAACACCCATTTATCATAAAAACTCTCCAGAAAGTGGGCATACGGGGAACCTACCTCAACGTAATAAAGCCCATATATGACAAACCCACAGCAAACATCATTCTCAATGGTGAAAAACTGAAAGCATTTCCTCTAAGATCAGGAACAAGACAAGGATGTCCACTCTCACCACTATTATTCAACATAGTTTTGGAAGTCCTAGCCATGGCAATCAGAGAAGAAAAAGAAATAAAAGGAATACAAATTGGAAGAGAAGAAGTAAAACTGTCACTGTTTGCAGATGACATGATACTATACGTAAAGAATCCTAAAGATGTCACCAGAAAACTACTAGAGCTCATCAATGAATTTGGTAAAGTTGCAGGATATAAAATTAATGCACAGAAATCTCTTGCATTCTTACACACTAACGATGAAAAATCTGAAAGAGAAATTAAGGAAACACTCCCATTTACCATTGCAAGAAAAAGAATAAAATACCTAGGAATAAACCTACCTAGGGAGACAAAAGACCTGTATGCAGAAAACTATAAGACACTGAAGAAAGAAATGAAAGATGATACAAACAGATGGAGAGTTATACCATGTTCTTAGATTGGAAGAATCAATATTGTGAAAATGACTATACTACCCAAAGCAATCTACAGGTTCAGTGCAATCCCTCCCTATCAAATTATCAATAGCAGTTTTTACAGAATTAGAACAAAAAATCTTAAAATTTGTATGGAGACACAAAAGACCCCGAATAGCCAAAGCAGTGTGAGGGAAAAACACAGAGCTGGAGGAATCAGACTCCCTGACTTCAGACTATACTACAAAGCTACAGTAATCAAGACAATATGGTACTGGCACAAAAACAGAAATATAGATCAATGGAACAGGATAGAAAGCCCAGAGATAAACCCACACACCTATGGTCAACTAATCTATGACAAAGGAGGCAAGGATATACAATGCAGAAAAGACAGTCTCTTCAATAAGTGGTGCTGGGAAAACTGTACAGCTACAGTTTACATTTACAGTTTCATTACAGAATGAAATTAGAACACTCTCTAACACCATACACAAAAATAAACTCAAAATGGATTAGAGACCTAAATGTAAGCCTGAACACTATAAAACAGAGGAAAACATAGGAAGAACACTCTTTGCCATAAACCACAGCAAGATCTTTTTTGATCTACCTCCTAGAGTAATGGAAATAAAAACAAAAATAAACAAATGGGACCTAATGAAACTTAAAAGCTTTTGCAAGGCAAAGGAAACCATAAACAAGACAAAAAAGACAACCCTCAGAATGGGAGAAAATACTTGCAAACGAATCAATGGACAAACGATTAATCTCCAAAATATATAAACAACACATGCAGCTCAATATTGAAGAGAGAAACAACCCAATCTAAAAATGGGCAGAAGACCTAAACAGACATTTCTCCAAAGACATACAGATGGCCAAGAAGCACATGAAAAGCTGCTCAACATCACTAATTATTAGAGAAATGCAAATCAAAACTACAATGAGGTATCACCCCACACCAGTTAGAATGGGCATCATCAGAAAATCTATAAACATCAAATGCTGGAGAGGGTGTGGAGAAAAGGGAATCCTCTTGCACTGTTGGTGGGAATGTAAATTGATACAGCCTCAATGGAGAACAGTACGGAGGTACCTTAAAAAACTAAAAATAGAATTACCATATGACCCAGCAATCCACTACTGGGCACATACCCAGAGAAAACCATAATTCAAAAAGACACATGCACGCCAATGTTCATTGCAGCACTATTTACAATATAGCCAGGTCATGGAAGCAACCTAAATACCCATCGACAGACAAATGGATAAAGAAGATGTGGTACATATATATATACAGTGGAATATTTCTCAGCCATAAAAAGGAACGAAATTGGGTCATTTGTAGAGATGTGGATGGATCTAGAGACTGTCATACAGAGTGAAGTAAGTCAGAAAGAGAAAAACAAATATCATATATTAACGCATATATGGGGAACCTAGAAAAATGGTAGAGATGAACTAGTTTGCAAGGCAGAAAGAGAGACACAGGTGTAGAGAACAAACGTATGGACACCAAGCGGGGAAAGCGGGAGGAGGATGGTGGTGGTGGCATGAATTGGGAGATTGGGATTGACATATATACAGTAATATGTATAAAATGGATAACTAGTAAGAACATGCTGTATAAAAAAAGAAATAAAATAAAATTTAAAAAAAAGATTTATGTCCACAATGTTCTATGATAATTTCTTCAGAAATTAAGACAGTATAAAGCGAGCGTATTAAGTAAAACAAAAATCAGTTCCTAAGAGCTAGACATAAACTGAATAATACTCTCATGTAACAAAACATGTACCAAGGGCCACTCTACTCCTTGAGCTGGGCCTTGTTCGGGAGTCGCCGTAACCATCAGGACTCCCTTCCACCCTCAGCTCGCTGTGGCCTGTGGCACCACAGACAGGCTGGACCTGTGAGCAGTGTCCCCCCGGTTCTCCATGTCGTGGGTTGAATTGTGTCCCCCAAGAGATTGTATGTTCAAGTCCTAATCCCTGGAGCCTGGGGAGGCGACCTAATAGGGCAACAGGGTTTTTGGCAGATGCCAAAGATGCAGTCACCCTGGATCTGAGTGGCCCAAAGTCCAGTATCTGGCATCCTTAGAAGAAAAGGGAAGTTTGGTTGCAGAGACACAGACACATAGGGGTGGAGGCTATGGGAGGACAGAGACAGAGGCTGGAGTGTTGCTTCTACAAACCAGGAAAGCCAAGGATTGCAGACAACCATATGCTACATGAGGTAAGGAAGGCATCTTCCCCAAGCCCCCGGAACCTTCTTCTCTAGGCCCTTTGGGGGAGCAGGGCCCTGCCAGCAGGGATCTTGGACCTGTAGCCTCCAAAACTGTGAGGGGATAAATCTCTGTTCTAAGCCACAGAGTTATGGCGGCCCTGGGAAACTTACACACCTCTCTCCCCAAAAAGCCTCTGAACTCTGCCCTAGGGAACCACTAATCTACTTCTTGTCTCTATAGATGAATGTATTCTGGATATTTCACAGAATGAAATTGAATTACACAGTATGTGACCTTTCTTTCATTGAGTATGAAGTTTTCACTTAGTATAAGGTTCATCCACGTCGTAGCAGGTATCACAGTACTTCACTCCTTTTTACCGCGAAAGAATATTCCATCAGATGGGTGACCTAACCACGTTTTCCTTATCCATTCGTCAGTTGAGGGACATCTGGGTTGTTTCCACGGCTGGCTCTTTTGAATAACGCTGCTATGAAGATTCATGTGCAAGCTTTTCTGTGGACGTGTTTTCACTTCTCCTGAGTACATAGCTAGGAGTGGGCTTGCTGAGTCATAGGGTGACTCTCTACTTAACCTTGCCAGGAAATGCCATGCCATCTTCCAAAGTCACTGCACCATGTTACGTTCCCATCAGCAGGGTCTGAGGGTACCAATGTATCCACATCCTTTCTGACACGTGTTATTATCTGTCTTTTAATCACAGCCATTCTCATGGATGGGAGGTGCATCTCACTGTGATTTGGGTTTGTGTTTCTCTGATGGCCAGTGAAACTGAGCATCTTTTCACATGCTTACTGGCATCTTCTTTTGAGAAACGTCTATTCGGATCTATTGCCCATTTAAAAAAAATTGGGCTGTCTTTCTTTTTGTTGTTGAGTTGTAGGAGTTCTTTATATATTCTGGATAATTGGTTGTCTCTTGCTTACTGTGCTTTTTGTATATTTTATGGCGTTTAGCTATTCCTTGCCGTTCTCAGTACACTGAGAGCAGGATGGGGAGTATGTCTGTCTCTTGCGCATCACTGGTGTTCAGAAAGGATCATGTGGTTTTCATTTAATGCTTAATGAACAGGCTGGAATAAACATCTTCCAGAGCTGCTGGGTCACAGGTTGGGGTAAAGAAAGGAACATAATCTTTACTGACTGCCCACCAATGCAGGTGTTGCTACCGGGTGACCCTCACAACAAACTAAGGAGATTCCGTGTCATTATCCCCAAGAAACAGGTGAGCCCAAGGGAATTACTTCCCAGACATCACACAGTTGATAAGCACTAGAGCTGCTTTTGTCCCTAGAGCCTGTGCTTTTTAAACATCCTGCCCCTTTGTCCGTTCATGATGTGGTAAAGCAAAGAGACATCAACGCAGAAGGACCCTCCCCCGGGCCTCTGACGCATGTACACGTCACCTCCCGATTTCACATCTCACCCGAGAAGTATAAACAGTTTACATGCTTTTCCAGCTCATAAATGCAGAAAGTCTGTGCAGATGCTGCTCTTGCAGTGAAGTATAGGAATATCCGTATTGTGCCAATTCTTCTGTTAAAACTGAAGCCCAGGATGGGAATATGTGGAAATTCACTGAGCAGTAGAAGAAGGAGCCTGTGATTCTGGAGTTCCAGCAGGGAGCACATGAGTCCAGCAGAGGCTCCCTGACGGGCCCGCGACAATGAACTTCTGCGACATTTCCCAGGGGCTCTGAAGTGCACATGGCTCCTGCAGCTCGTGGTTCTGGCTCCAGGCCAGCAGCGCGCCTGCTGGACCTGCAGCCAGAGGCCACGGGCTCTCTGCCGAGCACATGACTGGCATGTTTCTGCCACAGAGTGTGCCCTCCTGGAGACCCGCTGACACCCAGTTCTCAGGGATCCAATTTCAGTTTTATGGACAAGTGTCTTCACACTTCCAACCCTAAAAATAGAGTTGAGACGAAAACTAGGAATGATAGTTGGGAGGGTCTTAAAAGCTCTCTATGAAGTCCCCCAAACCTTTCAAATCTTCAGTCATCTCTGGGAAACAGTGCATCTGATTATCTTCATTTATAGCCTATTCTGGAAATTTCTCTCCTGGGAAAAAAGCCATCTGCAAGCTATTCTTTTTTTTTTTTTTTTTTTTGCAAGCTATTCTTGTTTGTAAATGAATTATTTTCTTAAATGTCAAAGGAAGACATCAGAAAGTAGAAAAATAATTACAAGTGGAATAATTTCCTGAAATTACCCTAGTTGATTATGGGCAAGACAACCCATAGGTCTCAGGAAAAATGAGAATGAGATTAATACGGCCATGTCAATAGTTTGACTTATTTTCCAGGGCTTTCCAAGCAGAGAGAGAGAAAGAAATTATTTTGCAATGAGATAAGGCTAAGCCCACCCCTGCAAAAGGGAATCCCCAGAAAGATTGCTGCTAATGCAAGAAAGATCATGTCTTGGGGATTTTCTCACATGGCCTGTGCCTGTGTACTTCTGTCCCGCGGGGACCTGCTTCCTACTTGAATGCCCCCAGGACACCATTCCTGCCAGAATTCTAGAGATAGTGGACGATGGAATTTTGCCTTCCTGGTCTGAGAAAAGGGCTGAGAAATGTTAGATTTCCCCAAAGGCCAGTTGAAGAGTGAAGCCCAGTGCTGGCCCTTCCCCCTGCACCGCTGGTCCTCTGTCTCCCTCCATGGCTGCGGCCTCCCGGGGCCTTGGAGGTGCTTGACAGCTGCAGCTGGAGTGATACTTTCTTATCCCAAGGTGGCAAGTGGCTTCTGCAGGTTCTGAGACCCCCACCAACAGTCTGCATGTTTGAACGCGTGAGACCTAATTTTAACGTCACTTTCAAGAAGCATTTTGTATTTATTTACACAGTGAGTGTATCTTTTTTATTCTGTACTTCCCCGGGAATGCGTTAATTGAAGGTCATGCATCCTAGGTCTGGAAGGGATGAGGGTGACGAATAAGTTTCCTCTGGTCGCCAACTCTGCACCTTTCCTCCCCTGCAGCTTTGCTGAGTATTATCCGTCTCATCTGAACACCTAGTTTGAACTAAAAATGGCTTGAGAGGAGTAACGGCTAAAAGGATGCAGTTTTCTCTTTGATCACTTACTCAGCGCGTGCTACAGTTTTGGGGGACTTCTTGCCTTGATTGACTAGTTGGCCTTTCCTTGGGTTAAATCCAGTGGATATCTGAAAGAATTACATAGACTAGGCCCAGAAAATTGTCCAGTATATGTAAAACATGATTTTAAATGTAAATCTATACTCCTCCTTCCCCCAAAAGCCAGTCATACTGGTGACCATAATGTATTTTTGCATATTTTTGGAAAATACAGAATCACAGGCAAATTACTACAGCACCTCTGGAATCACAGAACTGATTTACTGAGCACCCACTATGGGGGAAGGCCAGTCACTTTATGAATGTGATTTCTAATCACCACACGGTGGATATCATTACTTGCAATTTACAGATGAGAACTGAGGTTCAGAGAGAAGTCGTTTGTCCGAGGTCTGAGCCTCACGGGATCAAACCCACAGTCCACCAGGATCGAGCAGACCACACGGGTCTGAGGTCCTAAAGCTGAGCTCAGTAAAGGACACGGTCACTGTGGACAAATGGGAAATGCACGGGATGCCAGGACACACGATCCTTTAGACTAGAGTGCACCCTCTTGAGAGTGCACGCAGCACCGCCTCCGTCTGGAAGTACTCCGTGTGCAGGGGGCAGCACCTCCTCCGTCTGGAAGTACTCCGTGTGTAGGGGGCAGCACCTCCTCTGTCTGGAAGTACTCCGTGTGCAGGGGTTGGGGCAGTGCAGTGGGGTACGGGGGGCGCTTCGTAGGAGAGTGGAGGGTGAGGAGGTGGCACTGACAGTAAGTCTCAGGCAAGCTGTTCAAGGACCTAAGTGCCAGGAAAGGGGCCTGACCTTGCCCTACGGGCCGGGCCACAGCGCCGCTAACTCTGCCTGCTGATGCACAAGTGCTTCACCCCTGTTATTCCACTTGACACTGAGAGGGTGACAGCTGGTTCACCCAGAGCAGTCGGGGGACTCTCCCAAGACCACTGAACTGCTGAGCAATGCGGGTCCCCGTTTCTGCAAAGCCTGGGCTCTCCCCGCTTTTTCATACCACTCGCTAGCCTCCAAGCCATGCAGTCCTTCGGGATTACAAACTGCCATGAGAAACCACCGAGAAGAAGTGAAATGTTTCACGTGGGAGAATAGCACATGGCCAACCCATTTTTCCGTGAGCAGGGCTCGCAGCGGTTCTCCTGGAAGGGAACGAAGTCCTAGGGGTGGATGTTAGGAATGAGGAAAGGGTGCGTCATCACCTTGCCTTGATTATGAAAGCAGTAAATACTCTATAGAAGACTGGGAAATAGAGGCTGTCATGCAGAACACAAAAGTCCCTGATAATTTCACAGCTAAGAGACAACTTTACCATTCTGGTACTTTTCCTTCCAGCCTTCAGCACACGCTGGCCAGAAACATGAGTGTCCTTCTTCCCTTTACACTTCGCGTCCATCCGACCCCTCCCAGCCTCTCTTGTACAGGCCTCCCTCACCCCTCGCCTGGATCTTTCCCCGGAGCATATCCCACCCAGTCTCCGGGGCTCCAGCCCAGCACAGCCCTCCCCGGCACACATCACCCATCACACTCCATCCAGGGCAGTTTTCTAACATGCATCCTGCCGGAAGGCCGAGGACGGCTTCCACTGCCCCTGGGGTAAGGCTTGAAGCACTCACCCTGGCTTCCAAGGCCTTCCCCTCGGCGCTGGCGCCTCACCTGCGTCTCCCACACCCAGCTCCACACACCTGGGCGCACCCCACGGGAGCCGCCGCTTGCGGCTCAGGCCCTCGGGAAGATTTATTGGTCCCCTCCCTCCCTTTGCACCGGGTCAGAGGCTCCTGCCACAGTCTGATTTCTCCCTTGTAATAATCACTGCGTCATCATCGTCCTGTTTAACTGCCTGCCGCCTCCTCGTGGTGGGCTGGGAAGGGGGTCTGCACCCCCGTGCTCACTGCCCCACAGTCTGCATGGAGCTCAGTCCTGGACGAGGGAGGGCTGGGCCGCTACTCACTTACCGCACAGCGCATCCCGACGTGAAACGTACAGTTGCCCAAACTAAGATGCCCAAACATCTTAGTCATCTTTCCGCGGGTTCTCCTGGGTCTTCTATGTAGAAGATAATGTCATCTCTGAATGACAGTTGGGCATCTTCCTTCTAGGCCCGATCCCTTCTGTTGTTTTCCTTGTCTTGCTGTGCAGCTAAGAAGGAGACCTTCAAGGCAACATGGAATAGATGTGCTGATTGTTGGCACATTTGTACCTGATTTACAAAAGGAAAGATTTACCATTTCAACATTAAGTATCGTGTGCGATGTAGATTTTTGACTGTCACTCTTTGTCATTTTAAAGTAATTCCCTTCTAGTCTTAGTTTATGAAATTTCTCTTTGCATAAATGACAATGAACGCCAAACTTTATCTAGTGTGTTGTCTGCTCCACTGAGACGGTTTACCTTCTTTAATCTGCTGACGTATTGAATTATATTAGACTTTCTAATGTTCAAACGTGCCACATCCTTGCATTGGTCATGATGTATTATTGTTTTATACCCTGCTGGATTTGATTTGCTCAAATTTTATGGAGAATTTTTAAAATCTATGTTTATTAGTAAAATTGGCCAGTAATTTTCTTTTCTATTCTTATTCTTGTCTAGTTGTGACACTGAGAATCTTTGCAGTCTCATGAGTTGAGGAAACTCTCTTTTTTCTATCCTCCCAGACAATATATGTACGCATAATAGAGACTCCTTAAACGTTTGGAAGAACTCATTTATAAAGCTCCTGGACCTGGTGCGGGTTTATGCATCTCTCCATTAACTGAAGTTTGTTAATTGTCTTGTTCAAGTCATCTGTGCCCTTCGACCTCGTGCTTCTCGTTTTTGGAAAGATTCTTAAATTTGTGTTACATTTCAAATTCAGTTTTCAACACTGTCAATTCTGCTCTGTGTTGCCTTTACAAGCATTTTAATTTTGTTTTATTCTTTTAATCCAGGGCTGTCTTTGTCTCAGGCTGCATCCTTACCCGTTGCTCTTTTGTAGCTTCCATACCATTCTGTAAAGTTAGTATTTTCACGTAGTTGTTTGAGATCACAAACAAGCTGGTTTCCAAGGCTGGCATCCACTTTTGCTGTAGTAAGTCTCCTCTAAAGTATAAACTTACTCTTCTTCTTTAGGGCCATGCTCTTCATACTTTAAAATTTTTATGGCCCCTATATTGTTGTGGTTTCCATTCATTCATCCATAAACGTGAAAATCTGGAAATGCCTATGTACACTGACTGTTAGAAAATATTCAACGGTACCTCTTACCTTGAATACGTGGCTGTATCTAGAAGGTTCCATATCATTCTAACGTGCACTTTTCACACGATGCCTTGGTAAGAGACTCTTGTCCACAAGACTCAGCCCCTGTCACATCCTCCGAGGAGCACAGGCCCATACTGCTTTTTCACCTGGTGTAGTCCACATGCAGCTGACCACTGGAAACTTCACACAGGTCCTCCATCTGCGGACACAGGCGTAATAGAAGGAGGCCATCAGTAACCGACAGCACAGCACGGGGATAACACAGGGGCCTCATCTCAGCACCCTCATGACACACCAGGGAGTGACTCCCTGGATAGCTTTGTCCGGGAAGATTCCGAGGCCCCCTCTGGCTTGGTGGGAAAGAGTGCATGGATTCATTAGTGATATCTACCAGGGGCGTGAGAGTGGGAAGAGGCAGAATGAAGCCGCTGTCTGCTGGCCCGTTCTAAGGGCTGTTGGCAGCTGTGGCCGAAGATACAGGAATCTAGACTTGGCTTAAAGGGCCCTTGCCTCCCTGAAGCTTACAAGGGAGTCCGTTCCACAGGACTCAGCACTACTGGACAGTGGAATGTGCTTGCCCCAGACACTAGTGACCAGAAATTGGCCAAAACCCCATCCAATAGCAGACTCAACCCAGGCCCGCCGTGTGGTTCATTAAGTGCAGAACTGCCCAAGCTGCCGTCGGTCTGGCTGTGGAAGCACCTGGCTGTTCACGGCCACTGCAGAGCTGGGTCTGCACTGGCCTTGGAAGGGGCGTCTCCCGTTACGTCTGTGAGGACCTGCGCCCCACACTCTCCCTCTCGCCCACAAAAGAGCCGGCCACCCGTGGGCGCTCAGCCCTCCTCATCCAGGTAGCACGTGAGGCCACCCTGGCATAGGCCTGGGCCCCCAGATGAGGGGTGACCCAGGCTGGAACAGAGCCCTTGTCTTGGATCTTATGGCTGAGCAGTGGGATGCTGAGCAGGGATGCAGACGCCGGGTGCTCTCCCCACAGCGATGCGGACGTGTACCCAGGAGGAGAGGCAGTTGCCCTGACATCAGAGGGGTCTCCCGAGCCTGTGATGTACACTCCACCCCCAGACTTTGCTTGTTGACGCTGTAAGTCCACGTTTGATTCGGGTTTCTGCCCCTTATGACTGGAAGAGTCTTGATGAACAGCACGGGGACTCCTTTCCCGAGACGCCAGAGACGTTGGTTGGTCCGTCTCCATCGTGGAAGGACTGATGGGCAGAGGCTTCCCTCACTGGCACCGCCTCCACTGCCCTGGAGGCTTTCCCGAGGCCCGGGTGCCCCTCGCCTCCTCCGCTGAGGGGAGGGTCCTGCGGCTGGAGCGGCTGCCGCTCTGGGTCCACAACCCCCCAACCCCAAAGTGGGGGAAGGCACAGGGCAATCCGGAAAGCAACCTTCTCCCACTGACATTTATGTCTCAGTTCAGCCCGTCTACGCTGGGGTCCCAGCCTGCGGCATGTGGCTTTCAGGCTGTGCTGCTGCCGCGGGGGCCTCCCGGGCTCTCCACGCAGGAAGCAAGGAAGGAGGTTAGGGGCTGGCGAGCCAGAGAGAGCCTGGCCGACGTGCTGGGCAGGAAGGATGGTGCGCAGAGCAGCCTCCGGTCCACATTGCCTGCAGCCTGCCCTTGCCAACGACCCCATCCTCCTTGCCCTTCCTCTCGCCCAGTGCTGCATGACGACAGCGCTGCTGATAGGATGGGTTTATGACGTTTAACCACACAGGGCGCCAATTAGTCACTTCATAAAGCTCAACGTGCACCGATATGATTCCTTATCTGAGCTCTCCGGGGCGGGTGGGGGATTGGGAGAGGAATGCGTGTCTGTCGCCTACAGAGGAGTTGTCAACAAATCAGCTCCCCATCTAATTCGAGGGGACAAGCAGGGATGATTTGTCCTCACGAGAGCACTCTTGAGTCCACGTGACTTTGTGACGATAACACGTGTTCATGTTCCTGCGTGCCCCGTCTCTACTCCTCGACTCAGCAGAGTTTTAAAAGCAAAAATTTCCCTCTTCTCTACTCCCCTTCCCTAACCGACACAGATATACAATGTTATAATAAATCGACTTCTTTACAATTGTTCTGCTTCTCTGACAAGTGACTCGTTCACACGTTTTAGAGAATTTCAAGGGAGGGGATGGAATTAAGTGAGGCATGTGCAGAGCGTGGAGGCAGAGCTAGAATGGTGCCCACAGCCTGATGACAGAAGATTCAAGAATGGTGTCTGTCAGTAACTGGGAGGAGGCTGAGATTTAACCTACCGTCAAACCCACAGGTAAATCTGCAGCTTCCTGGATGCTGGTAGGAGATACGAGACTCCTGGGGTCAGAGACGTCGTATCACTCACAGGAATGGCAGAGCCCAGGTGTCAGCATTCTGCACGGCCCCCAAGCCCCAAACCCCACAGGTGATGGAGGCGGGCCAGATGATGCCTGAACACGCAGTGGGCTGCACTCCAGGGAAGCCCTGAATATGGGGAAACCAAACCTGTTACCGGGGCAGTAGTTGTCCTGCCCTTGGCTCTGAAGGGAGATACTGCCTCCAAGGCTGATCCTTGAAAAGATGATCCAGGACAAAGGGCGGTCAGTGCCTTCCTTGTAAGACACACAAAAATGAGAACATGGAAGCAAACTACTAAGTGTCCATCGACAGATGAATGGATAAAGAAGAGCGGCACATACATACAATGGAATGTTACTCAGCCACAAAATGAATGAAATAATGCCATTTGCAGCAACACAGATGGACCCAGAGATGATCACACTAAGTGAAGTCAGACAAATATCATTAAGATACCGCTTAGGGCTTCCCTGGTGGCGCAGTGGTTGAGAGTCCGCCTGCCGATGCAGGGGACACAGGTTCGTGCCCCGGTCCGGGAAGATCCCACATGCCGCGGAGCGGCTGGGCCCGTGAGCCATGGCTGCTGAGCCTGCGTGTCCCGCGTACCGCAAAAAAAAAAAAAAAAAAAAGATACCGCTTATATGTGGACTCTTAAAAAAACAAAAACAAATGATACAAATGAACTTATTTACAAAACAAACAGACTCACAGACATAGAAAACACACTTACGGTTATCAAAGGGCAAAGGGGTGCAGGAGCAATAAATTAGGAGTTTGGGATTAGCAGATACAGTTGAAACTTTAAGTCTTCAAATTCACACTACTCTATATAAAATAGATATAACCACAAGGCCCTACTGTGGAGCACAGGGAACTCTACTCAATATCTTGCAATAAACCATAATGGAAAAGAAGATATATGTACAACTGAATCACTTTGCTGTACACCTGAAACTAACACAACACCGTCAATCAACTATATTTCACTGTAAAAAAAATGAGATACTCATGGAAAATTTTCTTCCAGCAATAGCCAATCCTCATTTCAACACGGTTGTATCAGTTTCCTGAAAGCCCCAGAGCCAATGACCACAGATTAGGGGGCTCAAAACAACATAAACTTATTCCCACACAGAGGCCTGGAGTCTGGAATCTTTTGTCATGTATATATGACAAGATGACAAATTATATATATATATATATATATATTTCTGTGTGTCTCCTATACTCTTCCCTAGGATTTCAGAGAGCTTACAAATACATATCAAGATTACAGTAATTACATATCGGTAAAAATATGTTGCAACGTGGAAAAATTGATAGATAAAATAGAACTAGGAGTGAATTGACGCAAGAACATATACTTCTAAAGTTTAAGCAACAAATTTGATTCTAAGTTTTCTGCCAGCCGACAGAAAGAGAAAAATGTGATCAATTACACAATTCAAGGTTCAGAAAACCCACAAACTAGTTGCTGTGTTACCGAATCAGGTTCGTTTTGCCCGTCTCACAGCAGAGGTTCACAGCAGAGGGTTTATTCTCCAGGCAGGCAAGTGAAGACATGGAAGAATAGACCTCATACCTGCCCCCAACGCAAGGGGCCAGTGGTGTTTATAGGATAAAGAAGCAGGGAGGTCTGAGGCTGGGGAGCCTGGGGAAAGGGGATTGGAAACATGTGCACAGTCTTCAGGGCAGGTGTACCTGGACTACAGGCCCATGCAAGTCCTAAAGGTCACCGAGTGGACACTGGCACTGGCTAAGTCGGAGGGTCTGGGGTCCCATCCAGTCTCAACCAGCTCAGCTCGAATTCGACACAGCTGATTCCAAGTTTCTGGAAAACAATTCAAGCAAACATCTTATTGTTTAGGCTCCATGCTACCTGGAGGAACTGCAAGTCTTAAAATGACCGATTAGTGACGGCAGGTGAAAAGGATTTGACTAATAATTACACATGGTTTCACTTGTGAGAAGCATGTCTATTTCTAATATTAAGCCTGAATCATAAATTTTCCCCAAGGGTCTTTAACTAATAGGGTATAATGTAACAAAATGAGCACGAATCTCAACAAAAAGGAGTTGTAGGGTATTTTTAGCGCAGGAAGCAGCTCTACCTGCAGTGCTGAGTTAGGGACGATCTTTCGGTCTGTTTTGTTCATGTAGCTGCAACCATGTCACACTGGCTTTGGGGCTGTTCAAGACAAATCGTGAAAGAAGAAAGAGGAAGCCCGCGTGTATTTATTGGGTGCTCACCGAGGGCCAGACACGTTTTATGCGCCTCTCTCAATGAAGCATTTTATATGATATTTCACTCAGCAGGACTTTGAGGCCGCTCCATTTTACAGAGGTGCAGACTGAGAGGTGACTGACCTAGGTCACCAGACTAGAAATCACTTCTTTCTGGAACACATTTCATCAGTGAAAGTGACTTCCTCAGCGTCTATTACTGTTTTCTGTTTGTGACCTAAAGAAGCCTCCTATTTGCATTGACTGCCCCAAGAATATTAATAAAACGTCCATTCAATGAATTTCTGAAGCTCCATGCTGGACACCCCAGGGACACCAAGGGGAACCAAGTACAGTCCCTTTCCCAACTATGGAACTCACAACCGAGTGAGCTGTTCCTGGTGACACACTCTGAGTAGGTAAGCCAAGTCATATTTCAAACAAACGTGAGACTTTTGTTACAAATTTCTGTGGCCACAGTTGAAGTCTTTCAACGTACTTTAAAGATGGTATTATTGTATTTTGTAATGGCCTTTGACTAAAATCGGGAATGAGTTAACTCTTTAAATTTTAAGTCTTCAAAGCTAAAAGCTCTACTTTGGAATTTCCCAGGAAGAGGAACGAAGAAGGGAATAAGAATTGAAATACTCGGCAATAATTCAGGGAGCCCCTTCAAAGCAAATGCTCTCTCCTGTGATTCCAGCTCCCCCGCCCCCACCCGCCTTCCAGTCCACAATGGGGCATAAAATCCACACAGAGTATCTTTAACTTAGGACAATTTAAGAAAGAGCGACCATTAACCGATTTACATAGATACAAACGACAGATTCCAAACTGACTAGCGTTTCCTCGGAAAACAAAAGCATGGTCTTTGCAAGCAGCAGCAGGACGCATAGAACCTCTTGAGGGTGGGGTGGGGCTCGAGCATGCAAGGGGCAGAGGGAAGATGCCCTGTTCAGAGAAAAAGAGCCTGAAGACAGATTCCACTTTTGTGAGAAGCCACAGTGGACACCATGGCTGGTATATTGTTGGGAAACGGGAGTTGAAGGGGGAGAAGCTAAGATCTGAGAAACAGATCTTTTTTTCCACGTCTAGTCTGTAGAAAAAGCCAAAAGTATTCATCCTATCCTATCCCAGCAACTTTTTTCCGGCTCTTCTGATTATCTACAGGTCACCCTTAAGGAGGTACATTCCACTGTAACTCTCCTAAGTTTCAGTATTCTAAGAAGTATTTTTGTGCCCTTGGGAAAAAAAAATCAACTCATTTTTTATAAGGTCCTTGTGATTCCATCAGACGGCCCCACTTGGAGCTTGGAAGCAATAATGGCCACCAGCTTATGCAGCTAATTAGCTGGTGATCTCTTCCAGAATGATGTCAGGGAAGGGCCTGACCCGCCGTGAACACTGCCTTTGGCAGTGCAAGCAGCCGTGACTGCCAAAAGGTGCTATCTGTTGAAGCGTGAAACCAAACCAGGGCAGGATAAAAGGAGCTTAGTCCTTATAAAAATAGTATTGTTTTTCGTTAATGAGCTCTTTCTAATCAAGTGCTCTTAATCAGGAATGCTTTTCTTAACTAAAGTGTTGAGTTTCCATTTTCAGGTAAGAAGTTTTGTGTGCCACATGTAAAAGTTATCTGATGAGGCTCAGTCACTTTTATTGGCCAGCTACAGGAGTTCGTCATTTTCATTGCTTTTGTCTAATTAATACTACGCAAACTTTATACCGAAGATAAAATTTATTTTCTAGAATTTCCACAGGCTGTAAGGGATTTCTGTATTCACCCATTCAACAAACATTCACTGAATCCCTACTCTCGGCCAGGCATGGGGCCAGACATCAGAAATGCAAAGACAAGTAAGACAGTCATTGCTGTTAAGAACCTTGCAAAGCCTTTCGGGAAGGAATACTCAATCGATAATTGTTCTGCAATGTAGGAAGTGCAAAGCTTTGCGGTCTGCGTGGTGTCAATGTTTCCACAGAGGAAGGAGGAATTTGCAGTGTCTGAAGCAGCAGAACGTCAAAGAAGACGGAAGGGGCCACCCCCAGATGGCATCTCGGCTCCTAAATGGAGCCTGTAAGTGAGAACAGGCACCAAACCAGCCTCGCCCCTTCAGGAATCTTCATGCCAACCTAGTTGTTTTCACCTTATGTAACATTTATGCCACTACTTACTGGAACTTATTCTCCCGAATGACTCACTTCGAAGATTACACTCAGTCTGCGACGTGCTCGGACATTTCTGTAACCGTGCTTGTAAGTGACCGGGTTGGCCTGGGTCACTGTCCACCACGTTGCGTGTCCCGAAGCCTCCTGTACTTTTGCTACCAACAGTCAACACTTGGGACATTCCTTCAGGCCACTGGAGCCCTGCAGCTTCTTTTACCTATATATTTAAATTGGGTTTCCCTTAGGCAGGCATAGACTTGGCCTTATTATTTTTTTTAATCCAAACTGACAATTTCTGCTTTTCAGTTGGGGTACTTAACACATTTGCACATAATGCGATTATCGATATGGCTGGGTTTAAATCTGTCCTCTTGTGATTTGTTCTTCATTTGTCCCACTTCTCATTCGTTTCCCTTATCCTCTTTCTCTCTTTTTTTTTTTTTTGATTAACTGAATTACTGTTATAATTTCATGTTATCTCTTGTTGGTTTATTATATATAACTCTTTGTTTTCTTTCTTTTGGTGGATGTTTTAGAGTTTATAGTATACAACTTTGCTACATACCATGTAAAATTACAGTACAATTTTTTTTTTTTTTTTTTTTTTTTGCGGTACTCGGGCCTCTCACCGCTGTGGCCTCTCCCGTTGCGGAGCACAGGCTCCGGACGCGCAGGCTCAGCGGCCATGGCTCAGGGGCCCAGCCGCTCCGCAGCACGTGGGATCCTCCTGGACCGGGGCACGAACCCGTGTCCCCTGCATCGGCAGGCGGACTCTCAACCACTGCGCCACCAGGGAAGCCCTACAGTATACATTTGAAGTATACATTTTTGATGTCAAGTATACGTAAAAATGGAGAAGAGCATCTGAAAAATTCCTCCTCCATAAAAGCAATGATAAAATTCGCAAAAATGGTCAAGTTCAACTTTTTCAGAGCTCTGGAAATTAACCAAAAGCTTTCAACAATCCAGGGAGCATTTATTTAATAAAAATGACAACCTCGTTAAGAGCAGTGAGATTCGTGGCACTTGAACTGGCCCTACTCTCCTCTCCCTTTCTCTGGCTCTGAGGTAGCCTGGAAAACGAACATCTCTTAATCCTAATGAAAAGCAGCAGCCTGGCAGCCACCAGAGGGCGCAAATTTGGATTGGAACTCCTTCAAACCCTCATTCCCAGAGAACTCTGATTATATAACCTCTTTGCTGGTTCCCTGGAAGACCCCACTGCCAAGGCTGTTTTAGTTAACCTGACTTAGAGCTCACTAAGTACAAAACCCTCTTCTCCAAAAGATCTGTTGAGAATAATCAGAGGCACTTGTTGAATATCATGGCTGCCTCAGGCAGTGGCTAACAGTTGGGACAATCAATATGCTAACCAAAAAACTTAAAAGGAAAAATCTGGGGACTGAGACCCCATAGGGACTTTGAAATGCTCTGACATATTCCTGGGAATTTAGAAGGCTATGTGCTTGCACAGGGCTGTGAACATGCTCAGGAAAGACCTGAGAAGGCCCTAAGCTCTCACCCTTGCCAACAGTTTGTTCTTTCAAGGTGGTCCTGTTAGGAACGGTCAGAACAGCCTTGGGTCTAGGAAGAATTCTGCGCTCCTACTGAGGCGATCTCTTTCTGAGTAGTCTACCCAACGCCCCGTGCACTGTCATGTTTTCCCACTCCAGCCAGTGGGGACATGAACGCTTCCTGGCCATCTCTTTGCTCTAAAGATTGTTCCACCTGCTCCGTTCCATTAGTGCCTTCCCAGAGTTTCCTTACACACACGCTGATCAGGACTGACTGAGGCGAGGACTTGGGGGAAGTCTTCTGCTGGTTTCAGCTTGTCACGTGCAGCTCTCTCCTGTCCAGGGCTTTATTCTGCGAGTTTTAGCCGTCTTGGTGTCCTCAAATTCTCAACTCTGTTTCCTCATCCAAGGGAGACCAACACGGTCTTGTTTGCCTTCCTCTCCCTGTGCTGTATCCTCACAGCGTTTTCTAGGCAGTAAGCTGGGCAATGATAAGATTTCACTCAGAGATCATTGTTCTGTAGGGCTTTGTGTCCAATGTCTGAAAACTGTATTTTGTCTGTTTTTGAAGTCGTTTAAGGTAGGAGGGTGTGATGATTAATTTTACATATCTACTAGATGAGGGTTTCTGTATGAGATGAACATTTAAATCGGTGAACTCTGAGTGTAGCAGATTGCTGTCCATAAATGTGATGGGCCTCATCCAATCAGTTGAAGGCTTGAAGAGAACAAAGAGACTGGTCTCCCCGAGCAAAAGAAAACTTCTCCAGCAAACAGTCTTCGGATTCCATCTGCACCACCAGCTTTTCTGGGTGTCTGTCTGCCAGTCTTTGCACCGTCGACTCTCCCCAGTCTCCAGGCTAGTGGCCTTAGAACTAGACCTGCCCAGTGTCTCTCCTGGATCTTGGGCCTGGTCCACACTGCAGATTTTCTATTTCCTGACTCTATAATTATGTGAGACAGTTTCTTATGATAAACATGCATCCTATTCATTCTGTTTCTCTGGAAAGCCCTGAAATTTACAGAGGGTAAGTCTGTTCCATATTATTCCATCATGATGAAATTCTAAAGCTGTAATAATTAAGACAGTTTGGCATTTATGCATTGCAAAGAAAATGAGATAGTGAACTAAAATAGAGAGTCCTGAAACAGATCCACAAGTACATGGATACTTGACATATACTGGGACTGCACATTTCTGGGGAAAGGATGGGCGTATAATTATTTTTGCTGGGGCATATGTTTATCTATGTGAAAAATGAAAAAAAAATGATTGCATTATAACCAAAAATCCATTTTAGAAGAATTAAAGAATCTAATGAAAACTTTTGGTAAGTAATAATGTAAAGTATATTAATAACCTCTGAGTATGAAAAAAAAAGAAACATTTTCAACAATGCCCCAAAAGCACAAACTATAAAGGGATTACATTTTTAAAAAGTGAAAATCAACCTATAAATTTGGAGTAGATATATGTAGTACATACAGCAATCAAATATGAATATTCAGAAAGTATTTAATCTTTAAAGTCAACAAGATAAAAAACTCAACTTTAAAAAGTAAGCAAGATATTTTAACAGGCATTTGCCAGAAGAGAAAACCTATCTGGCTAATGGAACAACCAAAACGGGCTCAGCTCAGGGAAATTCAAATGGAAACCACTGTGGGACACAACTTCACACCCACGAGCCTGACTGGCGTTCAAAGGATGACAATCATAAGTGTTGGTGAAGTGCTGGAATAGGAGGGCAGACCATGGATAAATGTAAGAACTGGGACAAACACTTTGGAATATGATCTCCCCTCGTAAACCTGAGCCGTGCTTCTAACTCAGTAGTTCTTTTCCTACAGAGTAGGAATTCTTGACACTCGCACGTATCAGGAGACATGTATTAGAGCGCCACTGCCTGTAACAGGAGGAAAAAAACTGGAAATACTCCAAATATCCTTTGACGGGACAGTGGAAAACTAAACTGTGATATAGTCACACATTTGAATCCTTTCTAGCAGCTTAAATGAACGAACTTCAGCTACTGTCAACAACATGGATGAACCTCAGGAAAACAATGTTAACATTTTTAAAACAAGTTAGAGGAGAATAATACCATACAACTATGTATACACCATTCACACACAAGAAAAACTATCCAATATATATTTTAGGTAAAAATATATAAGCAGCTAACCCCAAAGATGATAAAACTCAGCAGGATGTTATCTCTGCAGGGGAGAAAGGAGCTGTGTTCAGGGAAGGGCCCAGTGGGTTTCATGACAATATTTTGTTTCTTAAGCTGGGTATATGGGCATTTATCTCATCGTTATGCTTATAAAGTATGTAAATCATATATATTCCATATTTATCAGGTATTTCATAAATTTTAAAAAGTTAAAGAGGGAAAATGGAAAAAGAAATTGAAGGATGGAGAAGCAAGAAGGCAATCACAGGAAAACAGTTGAGAGAATCGGGATCAATCAAAACAGGGAATGAGATCGAGAGCTGATCACGAGAGGGACTTCCCTAATGGCGCAGTGGTTAAGATTCTACGCTCCCGATGCAGGGGGCCCAGGTTTGATCCCTGGTCAGGGAACTAGATCCCGCATGCCACACCTAAGAGTATGCATGCCGCAACTAAAGATCCCACATGCTGCAACTAAAAATCCCGCATGCTGCAACTAAGACCCAGTGCAGCTAAAAATAAATAAATAAATAAATAATAGAGAGAGAGAGATGATAATGAGAAATGTGCATCCCTAGAAATCCCAGAAAGTGCCAGCTGAGTTTCCCACAGTGCTTGGAATGAGGACTCAAGCCATTTTATTTAAGTATTAAAAGAAGGGATTTATTGAGGACCTATTATATCCAGGCCCTGTATCCAACGCTGATAATGAGCCTCATTCCTCAATGTTGGTCTTTTAAATACTGGTTCTATTTTAAAAATTACTTTGTTGATCCCAATTTACTTAGATATATTTATTAGCCTGGTTCTGATTTCACTTTAGAAAGATGGTAATGATGAGTAGAAAACTACCCTCTTGGAATTCTATGCCACCCCAAATAAATAGATACAAATATCATCATGGTAAAGTACCAAATAAGAGAATTAGCATCCTTGAGAGGACCCACATGTAACCTTAAGAAACAGGTGGTCCATCTAATAGTCTCTTGCTTGACATGAGTTAAGAACTAATAGATGGTTTTGTATTAACAGGTCACTTTCTGGGAGGTGTGGTTCTGCAAGCCTAATTCATTTGAAATTGGCTATAACCGTACCCTGGTCTGGAGTCATAGATAACAGAGACTTGTATCCTAGTAAGAAATTTCAGTGATTTACCTTAAAGTAATGTTGGTAATGGCTGTGAGATTTGAATGTTTAAAGCTGTATGGGAAATGGAGGAAGATGATTTCAGTCCCAAATGAAGTAAACTGTACTCGTGAAAGAGTCCTGCGTTCCTTTAAAATGAGAAAAAATGTTCCAGTGCTAACTGTGAGGCTTTGATAAATGAAACTGTGTTGGCTACTCCATCCCTGGACACATTCAAGGATGAGAAGTTCCACAAGTAAGGAACCAAGTGCAAAAGCATGTTTACTTTAGAAGCTAAGACATGCCCGTAATCTTCTTGTTGAGTCATGACTCAGCACACAAAACCAACATTTTCATGTTAATTCTCTAGAATGTTTTCTGTTGAATAATTTACAAAATTACTATAATTGTCATAAAAAGCAGTCTCATTATGCTTGATTTCCTTTCTAATTATTGGGGACGCTGATTTAAGTGTAATTAAATAATTATAACTGAGTGTTTTTATTTTTTATTTATTTATTTATTTATTTTGTGGTACGCGGGCCTCTCCCGCTGCGGAGCACAGGCTCCGGATGCGCAGGCTCAGCGGCCATGGCTCACGGGCCCAGTCGCTCCGCTGCATGTGGGATCCTCCCGGACCGGGGCATGAACCCGTATCCCCTGCATCGGCAGGCGGACTCTCAACCACTGCGCCACCAGGGAAGCCCAACTGAGTGTTTTTAACTCATTAAATGTACATTTCAGAATCTTGATAAATAACATTAGATGCTATTTTCAAAAACTGTCTTGCATTACATTTATTTTTACCATGTAAATAGAACCTACAATATACCCCCCTGGAGATGGAATTCTTATATTCTTATAACTCTATAATTGGTTGTGAAGGTGCAGTTAATGCTCTAAGGAGTCTGTCTCAATGTGTGACACCAACTCCTAATAGAACATTTTTAGAAAGACAGCATTCCTCGTAGTTCCTGGCTGGGAATAGTGTTTCTCTAAACCCTCAAAATCTCAGTTTTACACCTAGAGAACTATTTTAAATGGGAACAAAGCAAATGTCTTCAGTAAATTTTTCAAAATTTTGAAACAGATAAATTTGCTAACATTTTCAGTGAGCTATAGTTTATGAAATATTCCCACAGACAATTTCTCCTTTGATAAAACCACTCACTTTGCACTTGAGAGAATGGGATCCTGACTACTGGACCTCAGGGAGAGCATCACTTGGCAGGTGAATAACAGACTTAAGTAAGTTAATCAGGCAGCCGAACCAAGCCTGGGAATCGGGTCTTCTCACTACATTCCCAGAAAGAAAATTGAATACGCATACACAAGCACTCATGCTGCATTTCGGCACATTATGGGGATGGGCACAAACATGTATCCCAAATCTGGCAGCCTGGGTCACTTGCCTAGAATGGTTCAGAGTGGCCAGAAACGACCATCCCACCACTGGCCCTGGGTCTCCTTCTAATTACAACCCTCCTCCCTTTTATGATAATTTATTTCCTTGTTTTTCTCTGTCATTTTACCCTTTATGATTGTTTCCCTAAGCCTACTTCTTTGAGGCTTTGAGTAGGTGGAATCATGTTGGGTACATTCTGTTATCTTGCTTAATTCACACAAAACTTTTAAAGACTCATTCATGTTTTTGAATGTGGTATAATATTCCTTCATACAAACAGTTTAGCTATCATCCCTTTTAATGTTGATGGACGTTTGGGATTCTTCCAATCTGGAGCTTCTAAAAGCGATGCTGCAATAGGCATTCTTGGGCATGAATTCTCGTAAACATGGGCACATATTTCTGTTGGTTATATACCTCGAACTGGAATACTGGTTATCAGATCTGCATATCTTCAACAATCTACAAGACGATGTCAAATCATTTCCAAAATAGTTGTACAAATTTATACTTCCATTACAACATGTGAGAGTTTACTTTGCCCCACAAAATTACCAAGTATTGGATTCATCTCATCTTTGCTAATCTGATGGGTGTTTAATGGCTTTGCATTGTGGTTAATTTGCATTTCCTTGTTTAACGATAAGATTGAACATCTTATCAACTTTTTTTTGGCCATAAGCCTTTTTATATATTCTAAATACTAGTCAAAATTTTTACCCTGTGGCTTGTCTTTTCAATTCCATTATGGTATCTTTTGAGGAATGGAAATTCTTTGTTTTTCTTTTCTATTATGGTTTATTACAGGATACTGAATATAGTTCCCTGTGCTATACAACAGGATTTCATTGTTTATCCATCTTAAATACAATAGTTTGCATCTGCTAGTCCCAAACCCCCAATCCAACCCTCCACCGCCCCCTGCCCTTGGCAACCACAAATCTGTTCTCTATGTCAGTGAGTTTGTTTCATAAATAGGTTCATTTGTGTCATATTTTAGATTCCACATATAAGTGATATTATTTGGTATTTGCCTTTCTGATTTATTTCACTGAGTATGATAATCTCTAGGTCCATCCATATTGCTGCAAATGGCATTATTTCATCCTTTTTTATTGCTGAATAGTATTCCACTGTATATATGTACCACTTCTTTATCCACTCATCTATTGATGGATATTTAGGTTGTTTCCATGTCCTGGCTCTTGTAAATAGGCTGCTATGAATATTGAGGTGCGTGTATCTTTTAGAATTATGGTATTCTCTGGATATATGCCCAGGAATGAGATTGCTGAATCATATGGTAGCTCTATTTTGTTTTCTGAGGAACCTCCATACTGTTTTCCATAGTGGCTGCACCAATTTACATTCCCACCAACAGTGTAGGAGGGTTCCCTTTCTTCCACATCCTCTCCAATGCATATTATTTTTAGACTTTTTAATGATGGCCATTCTGACTGGTGTGAGGTGGTACCTCACTGTAGTTTTGATTTGCATTTCTCTAATACTTAGCAATGTTGAGCAGCTTTTCATGTGCTCTTGGCCATCTGTATGTCTTCTTTGCAGAAATGTCTACTTAGGTCTTCTGCCCATTTTTCGATTAGGTTGTCTGTTTTTTTTTGTCATTGAGTTGTATGAGCTGTTTGTGCATTTGGGAAATTAAGCCCTTGTCAGTCACATCATTTGCAAATATTTCCCCCCATTTTGTAGGTTTTTTCATTTTGTTTATGGTTTCTTTTGCTGTGCAAAAGCTCATTAGTTTGATTAGGTCCCATTTGTTTACCTTTGCTGTTATTTCTATGGCCTTGAGAGACTAACCTAAGAAAACATTGGTATGATTTATGTTAGAGAGTGTTTTGCCTATGTTCTCTTCTAGGAGTTTTATGGTATCATGTCTTCTATTTAAGTCTTTAAGCCATTTTGAGTTTATTTTTGTGTATGGTGTGAGGGTGTGTTCTAACTTCATTGAGTTACATGTGGCTGTCCAAATTCCCCAACACCACTTGTTGAAGAGACTGTTTTTTCTCTATTGTGTATTCTTGCCTCCTTTGTTGTAGACTGACTGTAGCTGTGTGGGTTTATTTCTGGGCTCTCTATTCTGTTCCATTGACCCATGTGTCTGTTTTTGTGCCAATACCATGCTGTTTTGATTACTATAGCTTTGTAGTATTGTCTGAAATCTGGGAGGGTTATACCTCCAGCTTTTTTCCCTTCAGGATTGCTCTGGCAATTCTGAGTCTTCTGTGTGTCCATATAAATTTTAGTATTATTTGTTCTAGTTCTGTGAATGATGTCATGGGTAATTTGATAGGGATCACATTAAACCTGTAGATTGCTTTGGTTAGTATAGCCATTTTTTAACAATATTAATTTTTCCAATCAAAAAGCACGAGATATCTTTCCATTTCTTTGAATCATCTTTGATCATTTATCAGTGTTTTACAGTTCTCACCTTAGTAGTTTTTCACCTCCTTGGTCAGGTTTATTTCTGAGTATTTTTTTTTTTTTAAGTGATTTTAAAAGGGATTTTTTTTTTTTTTTTTTGCGGTAGGTGGGCCTCTCACTGCTGTGGCCTCTCCCATTGCAGAGCACAGGCTCCGGATACACAGGCTCAGCGGCCATGGCTCATGGGCCCAGCCACTCCACGGCATGTGGGATCTTCCCAGACCAGGGCACGAACCTATGTCCCTTGCATCGGCAGGCAGACTCTCAACCACTGTGCCACCAGGGAAGCCCCCAGGATTGTTTTTTTACTTTCCTTTTCTGATATTTCATTGTTAGTATAAAGAAATGCAACCAATTTCTGTATGTTAATCTTATATACTGCTATCTAGCTGAATTCATGTATCAGTTCTATTAGTTTTTGTGCAGAGTCTCTAAGGTTTTCTATATACAGCATTATGTCATCTGCATATAATGAAAATTTCACCTCTTCCCTTCCAATATGTATACCTTTTATTTCTTTTTCTTGTCTGATTGATGTGACTAGCACTTGAGGAATGGAAATTCTTAACTTTGATGTAGTTGAATTTATCAATCTTTCCTTTATGGTTAATATTTTAGAGTTGCTTAAGAAATTCTTCTCTACAGTAAAGTCCAGAAGATATTTGCTTCTGAAAGATTTTTTCACATTAATATTTTGTCTGGAATTGATTTTTGCATGGAGTAATCTAGGTCCAGTGTCCTCCCTCCCTTCTTTCCTTCCCTCCCTCCCTTTCCCTCCTTCTTGTCTTTTTTCCTATGGAGATATGTTACTGTCCCAGCACCATTTGTTTAAGAGACTCTTTTCTCCACACCCCAGAAGTGCTACTTCTATGAAATATCCATATATGGATGAAAATGTTTCTGGGAAGTCTACTCTGTTCCACTGGCATACTCATTTTTCTCTGCACTATTATATCTTAATTGCTATAGTTTTATAATAATTCTTGATACCTGGAACAGGTATCAAGAATTATTTTTATTTCTACCCTTTTATTTCTAAAAGTCTCTTCACTGTCTCTACCTTTTTATTTCTAAAAGTCTCTTCACTATATCCTGCCTTTTCTATTGGGTTGGCCAAAATGTGCCTTCGATTTTTAAGTAAAAATAAAAGACCCATTTTTCATTTTCACCAAGGACTTTATTGAACAAACTATTCACCCTTTTGTTCTATTACCTTCTGCCATTTTTCAGGCAACTTCATAATTCCATCTTCCAGAAACTTTTTATCTTTTTGAGAAAAGAACTGTTCCAGGTGCCTTTTACAGTTTTTCATGGAATTGAAATTTTTTCCATTAAAAGAATTTTGTAAAGACCTAAATAAATGGAAATCCGAAGATGCAAAGCCTGGTGAATATGGCTGATAAATCAGAACTTCCTAGCCAAGCTGTAACAGTTTTTTCCCGGTCATCAAAGAAACATACGATCTTGCATTATCCAGATGGAAGATTGTGTGTTTTCTGTTGACTAATTCTGGACACTTTTTGTTGAGTGCTGCTTTCAGTTGGACTAATTGGGAGCAGTACTTTCTGGAATTAATCGTTTGGTTTTCCGGAAGGAGCTCAAAATAGAGGACTCCCTTCCAATCCCACCATATACACATCACCTTCTTTAGATGAAGACCTTTGGTGTGGTTGGTGGTGGTTCATTTCACTTGCCCCACGATCTCTTCTGTTCTACATTACTATACAGTATCCACTTTTCATCACCTGTCAGAATTTGTTTTAAAAACGGAACATTTTCATTACATTTAAGTAGAGAATCACATGCGGAAATACGGTCTAATTTTTTTTTCACTTAACTTATGTGGAACCCAAACATCGAAGTGACTGACATAACCAAGCTGGTGCAAATGATTTTCAATGCTTGATTTGGATATTTTGAGTATGTCAGCTATCCCCCGCATGGTATAACGTTGATTGTTCTCAGTTAATGTCTCCATTTGATCACTATCAACTTCAACTGGTCTACCCGACCGTGGAGCCTTGTCCAGCAAGACACTTCGCAAACCACTTTAGACAAGTTCGATCAGTCACAGCACCTTCTCCATACACTGCACAAATCGTTTTTTGCATCTTGGTTACGTTTTTACCTTTCCTGAAATAATAAAGTATAATATGCCAAAAATGTTTTCTTCCATATTCACTGTTAAAATGGCTACACAAAAATTCACCAATTTTGGGGCTTCCCTGGTGGCGCAGTGGTTGAGAGTCCACCTGCCGATGCAGGGGACGTGGGTTTGTGCCCCGGTCCAGGAGGATCCCACATGCTGCAGAGCGGCTGGGCCCGTGAGCCATGGCCGCTGAGCCTGCACGTCCGGAGCCTGTGCTCCACAATGGGAGAGGCCACAACAGTGAGAGGCCCGCGTACCGCAAAAAAACCCAAAAAACAAAAAACACCAATTTTGATGTCTTTTTTAAAATGCATGCTAATATGACAGCTGTCACATACAATCTAAAAAAACTGTTTTGAATGAAGTTAAAGACAACTAAGTGCTACTAGAGCCATCTTATGGAAAAAACCAAATGAACATTTTGGCCAACCCAATATTTTCATATAAATTTAAGAATGAGCTTATCAAATGAAGATTTAGATTTTGATTGCACTAAACCAATATATCAATTTGGTAGGAACTGACATTTTTATACTGTTGAGTCTTCTAATTCATGAATATGGTACTCCATTAATTTAGGCTTTCCTTTATGACTCTTAATAATGTTTTACAATTTTCCCCTTGGAGGACTGCACACCTTTTGTTACTTAATATTTTTGATGCTATTATAAATAGGACCTTTTATTTTCTATACGTTTCTTGCTGATATACAGAAATATAATTTGCTTTTATACATTGACTTTTTATCTAGGAAACTGACTAAAATCATTTATTAATTCTAAAAATTTGAGTTGGGAGGTTTTCTATGCACATAATGGTTTTATCTGTGAATAATGATTTTCTTTCTGTTCAAAACGTACAATTTTCTTATATTATTGCACTAAGATCTCCAGTACAATGTTGAATAGAAATGAGAGTAGTCAGCATCCACAACTTATCTCTCCATTTATTTATGTCTTTTAAAATTTCTCTCAAAAGACATTTTGTACTTTTCAGTATATAAAGCTGTTCAGATATTTTGTCAGATGTATCCCTAATTATTTAAAATAATTTATGCAACTTCATTGGGAGATTTAAAAATGCAATTTCTGACTGTTGCTAGCATACAGGAAAACAGTTGATTTTTGTATATTCAGCTTGGATCCTGCAATATTTCTAAATTCATTTATTAGTTCTACTAACTATTTTGTAGATTCTATCATGTTTTCTAAATGTAGGATCTTATTGTCTGTAAAAAAGGACAGTTCTACATCTTTCCAATCTGGATCACTTCTATTTTCTTTACTTGTCTTATTGTACTAAGTGAAACTTGCAGTACAATGTCAAATGGGAAGAAACATTACAGTTTTCTTCATTAAGTATCATTTTAGCTGTGACTTTTTCATAAATGTCCTTTATCAACTTAAGGAAATTCCCTTGTATTCCTAGTTGCTTAGATATTTTTTGCAACATGCGGTGCATTTTCTCAAAGAATTTTCCTGTGAATATGCAGATAATCATTAACTATTTCCTTTTAGTTTTGTGTCTTTATATGTTCCGTGGTGTACCTTTCTTCATGTTTCTTGTGCATGAGATTTGTTGCGTTTCTTGAATCTTTGTATTTACAGTTTTAATTAAACTTGGGAAAATTTCAGTCATTATTTCTTCAAATATTTTTTAATCTCTCCTCCCTTTCTCTTCTTCAGAGATTCCAATTAGACATAATTAGGCCACTTGGATTTGTTCCAAAGCTCACTGTTGCTGTTCTATTATTATTACTATTATTATTTTGTTTTATTATTAGAAATCTAGTTTCTACTGTTATGTTTTCAAGCGCGATAATCTTTTCTTTTGCAATGTCTATTCTGCCATTAATCCTCTTCAGGGTATTTTTCATCTCACACATTGTGGGTTTCATCTTTAAGTGTTTCATTGGATCTTTTATTTCTTCCATGTTTATTTTTTTGAACTTATGTAATATAGCCATAATAACTATTTCTAATTGAAATCTTTATTGAGATAACTGTAGTTCACATGCAGTTGAAAGAAATTATAGAGACACACTTTATTCAGTTTCACCAGATGTTAACATTTTGCAAAACTAGTACAAATCACAACCAGGATGTTGGCATTGATATAATCCATCTCTAATTCATACTTCCCCAGCTTCTCTTGTACCAACATGTGTATGTGTGTATGTATGTCGTTCTACAATTATATCACATATGTGTTTATGTATCCATCACCAGAGTCAAGATAAAGAACAGCTCCATCGAGGCAGAGGGGAAGATGGCGGAAGAGTAAGACGTGGAGATCACCTTCCTCCCCACAGATACACCAGAAATATATCTACACGTGGAGCAACTCCTACAGAACACCTACTGAATGCTGGCAGAGGACCTCAGACCTCCCAAAAGGCAAGAAACTCCCCATGTACATGGGTAGGGCAAAAGAAAAAAAGGAAAAACAGAGACAAAAGAATAGGGATGGGACCTGCACCAGAGGGAGGGAGCTGTGAAGGAGGAAAGGTTTCCACACACTAGGAAGCCCCTTCACGGGCGGAGACTGAGGGAGGCGGAGGGGGTAGCTTCAGAGCTGCGGAGGAGAGCACAGCAATGGGGGTGCAGAGGGCAAAGTGGGAAGATTCCCGCACAGAGGATCGGTGCCGACTGGCACTCACCAGCCCGAGAGGCTTGTCTGCTCACCCGCCGGGGCGGGCGGGGCTGGGAGCTGAGGCTTGGGCTTCGGTCGGAGTCCAGGGAGAGGACTGGGGTTGGCGGCTTGAACATAGCCTGAAGGGGTTAGTGCACCACGGCTAGCCGGGAGGGAGTCCAGGGAAAAGTCTGGACATGCTGAAGAGGCAAGAGATTTATTCTTGCCTCTTGGTTTCCTGGTGCGCGAGGAGAGGGGCTTAAGAGCGCTGCTTAAAGGAGCTCCAGAGACGGGTGCGAGCCGCGGCTAAAAGTGCGGACCCCAGAGATGGGCGCGAGCCGTGGCTAAAAGGGCGGACCCCAGAGACGGATGGGAGACACTAAGGCTGCTGCTGCCGCCACCGAAGGGCCTGTGTGCGAGCACAGGTCACTAGCCACACCCCTCTTCCGGGGAGCCTGTGCAGCCCGCCACTGCCAGGTTGCCAGGATCCAGGGACAACTTCCCTGGGAGAACGCACGGTGCGCCTCAGGCTGGTGCAACGTCACGTCGGCCTCTGCCACTGCAGGCTCGGCCCGCACTCCACGCCCCTCCCTCCCCCTGGCCTGAGTGAGCGAGAGCCCCCGAATCAGCGGCTCCTTTAACCGCGTCCTGTCTGAGCAAAAAACAGACGCACTCCAGTGACCTACACGCAGAGGCGAGGCCAAATCCAAGGCTGAGGCCCCGGGAGCTGTGAGAACAAAGAAGAGAAAGGGAAATCTCTCCCAGCAGCCTCAGGAGCAGCGGATTAGAGCTCCACAATCAACTTGATGTACCCTGCATCTGTGGAATACATGAATAGACAACGAATCATCCCAAATTGAGGAGGTGGGCTTTGGGAGCAACAATATATATATATTTTTTCCTTTTTCTCATTTTCTGAGTGTGTGTGCGTATGCTTCTGTGTGTGATTTTGTCTGTATAGCTTTGCTTCCACCATTTGTCCTAGGGTTCTATCTGTCCGTTTTTTTTAAACTTTTTTCTTAATAATTAATTTTAATAACTTTACCTTCTTTCTTTCTTTCTCTCTCTCTCTCTCCCTCTCCCTCTCTCTCAATCTCTCTCTCTCTCTTTCCTTCCTTCCTTCCTTCCCTCCTTTAGACAATGAATCATCCCAAATTGAGGAGGTGGACTTTGGGAGCAAGATTTTGATATTTTCCCCTTTTCCTCTTTTTGTGAGGGTGTATGTGTATGTTTCTGTGTGAGATTTTGTCTGTATAGCTTTGCTTCTACCATTGGTCCTAAAGTTCTATCTGTCCCTTTTTTTTCTAAATAATTATTTTTTAATTTAATAACTTTATTATATTTGACTTTATTATATTTTACGTTATCTTCTTTCTTTCTTCTTTCCTTCCCGCCTTCCTTCCTTCCTTCCTCCCCACCTCCCTCCCTCCCTACCTCCTTTCTTTCTTCCTTTCCTTCTTTTCTTCTTTCTTTCTTCCTTCCTTCCTTCCATCCCTCCTTTCTTTCTTTCTTTCTTTCTTCTACTTCTACTAATTCTTTCTCTCTACTTTTTCTCCCTTTTATTCTGAGCTGTGTGAATGAAAGGCTCTTGGTGCTGCAGCCAGGAGTCAGTGCTGTGCCTCTGAGGTGGGTGAGCCAACATCAGGACACTGGTCCACAAAAGACCTCCCAGCTCCACATAATATCAAATGGCGAAAATTCCCAGAGATCTCCATCTCAACACCAGCACCCAGCTTCACTCAACGACCAGCAAGCTACAGTACTGGACACCCTATGCCAAACAACTAGCAAGACAGGAACACAACCCCACCCATTAGCAGAGAAGCTGCCTAAAATCATAATAAGGCCACAGACACCCCAAAACACACCACCAGACGTGGACCTGCCCACCAGAAAGACAAGATCCAGCCTCATCCACCAGAACACAGGCACTGGTCTCTTCCACCAGGAAGCCTACACAACGCACTAAACCAACTTTAGCCACTGGGGACAGACACCAAAAACAATGGGAACTACGAACCTAAAGCCTGTGAAAAGGAGACCCCAAACACAGTAAGATAAGCAGAATGAGAAGACAGAGAAACAGAGGAAGGAGCAAGATAAAAACCCACCAGACCAAACAAATGAAGAGGAAATAGGCAGTCTACCTGAAAAAGAATTCAGAATGATACTAAAGATGACCCAAAATCTTGGAAATAGAATGGACAAAATGCAAGAAACAGTTAACAAGAACCTAGAAGAACTAAAGAAGAAACAAGCAATGAGGAACAATACAATAAATGAAATTAAAAATACTCTAGAAGGGATCAATAGCAGAATAACTGAGGCAGAAGAACGGATAAGTGACCTGGAAGATAAAATAGTGGAAATAACTACTGCAGAGCAGAATAAAGAAAAAGAATGAAAAGAACTGAGGACAGTCTCAGAGACCTCTGGGACAACATCAAACGCACCAACATTCGAATTATAGGGGTCCCAGAAGAAGAAGAGAAAAAGAAAGGGACTGAGAAAATACTTGAAGAGATTATAGTTGAAAACTTCCCTAATATGGGAAAGGAAATAGTTAATCAAGTCCAGGAAGCATAGAGAGTCCCATACAGGATAAATCCAAGGAGAAATACGCCAAGACACATATTAATCAAACTGTCAAAAATTAAATACAAAGAAAGCATATTAAAAGCAGCAAGGGAAAAACAGCAAATAACACACAAGGGAATCCCCAAAGGGTTAACAGCTGATCTCTCAGCAGAAACTCTGCAAGCCAGAAGGGAGTGGCATGACATACTGAAAGTGATGAAGGAGAAAAACCTGCAACCAAGATTACTCTACCCAGCAAGGATCTCATTCAGATTTGATGAAGAAATTAAATCCTTTACAGACAAGCAAAAGCTGAGACAGTTCAGCACCACCAAACCAGCTTTACAACAAATGCTAAAGGAACTTCTCTAGGTAAGAAACACAAGAGAAGGAAAAGACCTATAATAAACGAACCCAAAACAACTTAGAAAATGGGACTAGGAACATACATATCGATAATTACCTTAAATGTAAATGGACTAAATGCTTCCACCAAAAGACACAGATTGGCTGAATGGATACAAAAACAAGACCCATATATATGCTGTCTATAAGAGATCCACTTCAGCCCTAGAGACACATACAGACTGAAAGTAAGGGGATGGAAAAAGATATTCCATGCAAGTGGAAACCAAAAGAAAGCTGGAGTAGCAATTCTCATATCAGACAAAATAGACTTTAAAACAAAGACTATTAGAAGAGACAAAGAAAGACACTACATAATGATCAAGGGATCGATCCAAGAAGAAGATATAACAATTGTAAATATTTATGCACCCAACATAGGAGCACCTCAATAAATAAGGCAAATACTAACAGCCATAAAAGGGGAAATCGACAGCAACACATTCATAGTAGGGGACTTTAACACCCCACTTTCACCAATGGACAGATCATCCAAAATGAAAATAAATAAGGAAACACAAGCTTTAAACGATACATTAAACAGGATGGACTTAATTGATATTTATAGGACATTCCATCCAAAAACAACAGAATACACATTTTCCTGAAGTGCTCACAGAACATTCTCCAGGATAGATCATATCTTGGTTCACAAATCAAACATTGGTAAATTTAAGAAAATTGAAATTGTATCAAGTATCTTTTCCAACCACAAAACCATGAGACTAGATATCAATTACAGGAAAAGATCTGTAAAAAATACAAACACATGGAGGCTAAACAATACACTACTTAATAACCAAGAGATCACTGAAGAAATCAAAGAGGAAATAAAAAAATACCTGGAAACAAATGTCAATGGAGATACGACGACCGAAAACCTATGGGATGCAGCAAAAGCAGTTCTAAGAGGGAAGTTTATAGCAATACAATCCCACCTTAAGAAACAGGAAACATCTCGAATAAACAACCTAACCTTACACCTCAAGCAATTAGAGAAAGAAGAACAAAAAAACTCCAAAGCTAGCAGAAGGAAAGAAATCATAAAAATCAGATCAGAAATAAATGAAAAAGAAATGAAGGAAACGATAGCAAAGATCAATAAAACTAAAAGGTGGTTCTTTGAGAAGGTAAACAAAATAGATAAACCACTAGCCAGACTCATCAAGAAAAAAAGGGAGAAGACTCAAATCAATAGAATTAGAAATGAAAAAGGAGAAGTAACAACGGATACTGCAGAAATAAAAAAGATCATGAGAGATTACTACAAGCAACTCTATGCCAATAAAATGGACAACCTGGAAGAAATGGACAAATTCTTAGAAATGCACAACTTGCCAAGACTGAATCAGGAAGAAACAGAAAATATGAACAGACCAATCACAAGCACTGAAATTGAAACTGTGATTAAAAATCTTCCAACAAACAAAAGCCCAGGACCAGATGGCTTCACAGGCGAATTCTATCAAACATTTAGAGAAGAGCTAACACCTATCCTTCTCAAACTCTTCCAAAATATAGCAGAGGGAGGAACACTCCCAAACTCATTCTACGAGGCCACCATCACCTTGATACCAAAACCAGACAAGGATGTCACAAAAAAAGAAAACTACAGGCCAATATCACTGATGAACATAGATGCAAAAATCCTCAACAAAATACTAGCAAACAGAACCCAACAGCACATTAAAAGGATCATACACCATGATCAACTGGGGTTTATTCCAGGAATGCAAGGATTCTTCAATATACGCAAATCTATCAATGTGATAAAACATATTAACGAATTGAAGGAGAAAAACCATATGATTATCTCAATAGATGCAGAGAAAGCTTTTGACAAAATTCAACACCAATTTATGATAAAAACCCTGCAGAAAGTAGGCACAGAGGGAACTTTCCTCAACATAATAAAGGCCATATATGACAAACGCACAGCCAACATCATCCTCAATGGTGAAAAACTGAAAGCATTTCCACTAAGATCAGGAACAAGACAAGGTTGCCCATTCTCACCACTCTTATTCAATATAGTTTTGGAAGTTTTAGCCAAAGCATACAGAGAAGGAAATAAAAGGAATCCAAATCGGAAAAGAAGTAAAGCTGTCACTGTTTGCAGATGACATGATACTAAACATAGAGAATCCTAAAGATGCTACCAGAAAACTCCTAGAGCTAATCAATGAATTTGGTAAAGTAGCAGGATACAAAATTAATGCACAAAAATCGCTTGCATTCCTATACACTAATGATGAAAAATCTGAAAGTGAAATCAAGAAAACATCCCCATTTACCATTGCAACAAAAAGAATAAAATATCTAGGATTAAACCTACTTAAGGAGACAAAAGACCTGTATGCAGAAAGTTATAAGACACTGATGAAAGAAATTAAAGATGATACAAATAGATGGAGAGATATACCATGTTCTTGGATTGGAAGAATCAACATTGTGAAAATGACTCTACTACCCAAAGCAATCTACAGATTCAATGCAATCCCTATCAAACTACCACTGGCATTTTTCACAGAACTAGAACAAAAAATTTCGCAATTTGTATGGAAACACAAAAGACCCCAAATAGCCAAAGCAATCTTGAGAACGAAAAACGGAGCTGGAGGAATCAGGCTCCCTGACTTCAGACTATACTACAAAGCTACAGTAATCAAGACAGTATGGTACTGGCACAAAAACAGAAAGATAGATCAATGGAACAGGATAGAAAGCCCAGAGATAAACCCACGCACATATGGTCACCTTATCTTTGATAAAGGAGGCAGGAATGTACAGTGGAGAAAGGACAGCCTCTTCAATAAGTGGTGCAGGGAAAACTGGACAGGTACATGTAAAAGTATGATTAGGTCACTCCCTAAAACCATACACAAAAATAAGCTCAAAATGGATTAAAGACCTAAATGTAAGGCCAGCAAGTATCAAACTCTTAGTGGAAAACATAGGCAGAACACTCTATGACATAAATCACAGCAAGATCCTTTTTGACCCATCTGCTACAGAAATGGAAATAAAAACAAAAATAAACAAATGGGACCTAATGAAACTTCAAAGCTTTTGCACAGTTAAGGAAACCATAAACAAGACCTAAAGACAACCCTCAGAATGGGAGAAAACATTTGCAAATGAAGCAACTGACAAAGGATTAATTTCCAAAATTTACAAGCAGCTCATGCAGCTCAATAACAAAAAAACAAACAACCCAATCCTAAAATGGGCAGAAAACCTAAATAGACATTTCTCCAAAGAAGATATACAGACTGCCAACAAGCACATGAAAGAATGCTCAACATCATTAATCATTATAGAAATGCAAATCAAAACTACAATGAGATATCATCTCACACCAGTCAGAATGGCCATAACCAAAAAATCTAGAAACAATAAATGCTGGAGAGGGTGTGGAGAAAAGGGAACACTCTTGCACTGCTGGTGGGAATGTGAATTGGTTCCGCCACTATGGAGAACAGTATGGAGGTTCCTTAAAAAACTACGAATAGAACTACCGTATGACCCAGCAATCCCACTACTGGGCATATACCCTGAGAAAACCAAAATTCAAAAAGAGTCATGTACGAAAATGTTCATTGCAGCTCTATTTACGATAGCCCAGAGATGGAAACAACCTAAGTGCCAATCATCGGATGAATGGATAAAGAAGATGTGGCACATATACTCAGCCATAAAAAGAAACGAAATTGAGCTATTTGTAATGTGGTGAATAGACCTAGAGTCTGTCATAGTGAAATCAGAAAGAGAAAGACAAATACCATATGCTAACACATATATATGGAATTTAAGAAAAAAAATGTCATGAAGAACCTAGGGGTAAGACAGGAATAAAGACACAGACCTACTAGAGAATGGACTTGAGGATATGGGGAGGGGGAAGGGTGAGCTGTGACAAAGCGAGAAAGAGGCATGGACATATATACACTAACAAACGTAAGGTAGATAGCTAGTGGGAAGCAGCCGCATAGCACAGGGATATCAGCTCGGTGCTTTGTGACTGCCTGGAGGGGTGGGATAGGGAGGGTGGGAGGGAGGGAGACACAAGAGGGAAGAGATATGGGAACATATGTATAACTGATTCACTTTGTTATAAAGCAGAAACTAACACACCATTGTAAAGCAATTATACCCCAATAAAGATGTTAAAAAAAAAAAAAAAAGAACAGCTCCATCACCACAAGTGTCCCTCAAGTTGTCTTTTTGTAAACACACCCATTCCCTCCTCCTGGCCCGTTCCTAACCCCTGACAAACACTGACGACCTGTTTACTAATTCTAAGTTTTTATCATTTTGAAAATGTTATGTAAATGTAATCATACAGTATCTAACCTTTTGAGATATGCTTTTTAAAAAAAGTATAATTCTCTGGAGAGTCATCCAAGTTGTTACATGTAACAACAGCATACTACTATACTACTATTGCTAAGTAGTATTCCATGGTATGGGTGTACCACTTTATTTAACGATTCACCTGCTGAAGAAACTCAGGGTTGTTTACAGCTTTTGGCTATAGCAAATAAATCTGCTATGAACATTCCTGTACATGTTTTTGTGAAAATGTAAGTTTTAATGGTTCCCTAAATAAATGCCTGAGAGAGTTAGATCAGTTGTGTTGTAGTTGCACGTAGCTTCATAAGAAACTGCCCAACTGTTTCCAAAGTGGCTGCATCACTTTACATTCTCTTCAACAGTATATACACAATCTGGTTTCTATGCACACCCATCAGCTTTTGGTGGTGTCTCTGTTTTTAATTTCAGTTATTCTGATAGGTGTGTCATAACTTAATTTATATTTCCAACTGCTCAAGATTTTAAGCACTTTTCACGTGCATATTTGCTAACTGTATATTCTCTCTGGTGAAATATATGTTCATGTCTTTTACCCATTTTTAGATAGATTTTAATGTTGAGTTTTGAGAGTTCTTTATATACTCTAGATATTAATCCTGTTGGATATGTAGATTGTAAATATTTTCCCCAGTCCATGTCTTCTCATCCATTTCACATGATCTTTTGCAGAGCAGAAGTTTTAACTTTTGATCAGGTTCAATTAATATATTTTCTTTTTATGGATCATTCTTTTGGTGCCAAATATAAGAATTATTTTCTTATACCTAAATCTCAAAGATTTTCTTCTATTCGTTTTAAAAGTTCTATAGTTTTATGTTTTACATTTAAGTCCATGGTGTATTTTGAGTTAATTTCTTTCACAGGTTGTGACATTTAGGTTGTTTCATTTTTTTTCCTATAGATGTCCATTTGCTCCAACACAATTTGGAAAAAAGGCTATCTTTCCACCATTGACATGCTGTTGCATCTTTGTCAAAATCAGTTGTACAGGGCTTCCCTGGTGGCACAGTGGTTGAGAGTCCACCTGCTGATGCAGGGGATATGGGGTCATGGCCTGGTCCAGGAAGATCCCATATGCCGCGGAGCGGCTGGGCCTGTGAGCCATGGACGCTGAGCCTGTGCGTCCTGAGCCTGTTGCTCTGCAACAGGAGAGGCCACAAAAGTGAGAGGCCCATATACCGCAAAAAAAAAAAAAAAAAAAAAAAAAAAAAAAATCAGTTCTACATGTATGTATGGGTCTATTACTTGCTTCTTCATTCTGTTCCATTAATCTATATGTCTATTCCTGCACCAGTACTACACTGCCTAATTTACTATAGCAATATAGTGAGCCTTAACTTGTGTAGGGTTAGTCCTCCCACATTATGCTTCTTTGACAAGATTGTTTTAGCTATTCTAGGGCTGTACCTTTCCATATTAGTTTTATAATAAGCTTGTCTGTTTCCAAAAACCCTTATTGGGATTTCAATAAAAATCTCATTAAACCTATAGATCAATTTGGGAAAAACAAATAATTACTATGCTAGATTTATAGATTCACAAAGTCAGTATGATTCTCCATTTACACAAGTCTTCTTCCATTTCCATCATCTGCCTTTTGTAATTTTCATCATATAGACCATATTGATTCTGTATACGGTTTGGGAAGTACTTCATTTGCTTTAAAGTGACTATGTATGGCATTGTGTTTTAACTTCAGTTATGGCATGTTCATTGTTTATAGAAATGAGAATAATTTTTTATATTGATCTCGTATCCTGCATGTTTGCTGAACACATTTACCAGTTCCAGGAATTTTGTTTCTGTATTTCTTCCTTTCCCATTCACATGTCTGTTATTTCTTTTCCTTTCCTTATTATGGTGGCAAGAATTTCCAATACTAGGTTAAATAAGATTACAGAGAGTGGGCATTAGAGAGTGTTGGCTCTGATCTTCAGGTAAAAGACTGTAGTGGTTCCCCATTAAGCATGATGTTAGTTGTAGAATTTTTTGTAGAGGTTGTTTATCAAGATGAGGTAGTTTCCTCTCTATTTCTAACTTGCTAACAGATTTTTATTATGAATTAATACTTTTCTTAGCCTGTTGACATAGATTACACTGTCTGAATTTTCAACGTTGAGCCAGGTTTGCATACCCAAATAAATCCCATTTTGTCTTGACACATAACTCTTTTTTAACAAAATTTTTTGGGGCAGATAGCATTGATTGATTGATTGATCGATCGATCTTAATCCAACAGCCCTAACTTTCCATCCCTCCTTCCCTTTCCCCTTTGATCACCACTAGTTTGTTTTCTCTATTTCTGAGTCTGTTTCTGTTTTGCTACATATATTTTTTTGTTATTTTTTAGGTTCCACATATAAGTGATATCATATGGTATCTGTCTTTCTATTTCTGACTTCCGTCATGTACTATGATAATCTATCCATGTCTATCCATGATGCTGCAAATGGCAGAAATTCATTATTTTTTTATCTCTGAGTAATATTCATATACATACGCATATACACATATACACACACACACACACATCTTCTTTATCCATTTACCTGTTGATGGGAACTTGGATTGCTTCCCTATCTTAGCTAGTGTAAATAGAGATGCTATGAACATTAGGGTGCATGTATCTTTTCAAATTAGTGGGGTTTTCTCCCCCCAGATACTTACCCAGGAGTGGAATTGCTGGATCACATGAGTTTTTAGTTTTTTGCATAACCTCCATAATGTTTTCCATAGTGGCTGCAACAATTTACATTCCCACCAATAGTGTAGGAGGGTACCCTTTTCTACACATCCTCACCAATATTTGTTATTTGTAGACTGTTTAATGATAGCCCCACTGACAGGTGTGAGGTGATATCTGATTGTAGTTTTGACTTGCGTTTCTGTAATAATTAGCAATGTTGAGAATCTTTTCACGTGCCTGTTGGCCATCTCTATGTCTTCTTTGGGAAAATGTCTATTCAGGTCTTCTGTCCTTTTCTTTGAGTGGGTTTTTTTGTTTGTTTTTAAGTTGTATGAACTATTTATATATTTTGGATTAACCACTTGTAACTTGTATCATTTGCAAATATTTTTCTCCCATTCTGAATGTTATCTGTTCATTTTGTTAATGGTCTTTGCTGTGCAAAAGCTTTTAAGTTTAATAAGGTTCCATTTGTTTATTTTTGCTTTTATTTCTTCTGCCTTAGGAAACAGATCTGAAAAAATACTGCTGTGATTTACATCGAGTGTTCTCTTCTAGAAGTCTTATAGTTTCAGGTTTTACATTTAGGTCTTTAATTCATTTTGAGTTTATTTTTGTATATGGTGTGAGGAAATGTTCCAATCTCAATGTTTTCCATGCAGTTCTCCATTTTTCCCAGCACCACTTATTGAACAGTCTTTTCTTCATTGTACAATCTTGCCTCTTTTGTTGTAGATTAACTGACCATTTATACATTGGTTTATTTCTGGGCTCTCTGTTCTGTTTCATTGATCTGTGCCTGTTTTTGTGCCAGTACCATACTGTTTTGATTACTGCAGCTTTGTAGTATAGTCTGAAGTCTGGGAGGGTGATCTCCAGCTTTGTTCTTTTTTAACAAGTTTCCTTTGGCAATTTGGGGCCTTCTGTGGTTCCATGTGAATCATAGGATTATTTGTTCCAGTTGTGGGGAAAATGTCAAGGGTATTTTGATGGGGAATGCATTAAATCTGAAGATTGCTTGGCCTAGTATGGCCATTTAATAATATTAATTCTTCCAATTTAAGAACACATATCTTTCCATCTTTCTATCATCTTCCATTTCCTTCATGAATGTTTTATAATTTTCAGAGTAGAGATATTTCACCTCCTTCAATAAGTTTATTCCTATGTTTCATTCCTTTTGATATGATTTTTAAAGGAATTTAAAAACTTTCTCTGATAGTTCACTATTGGTGTACAGAAAAGCAACAGATTTCTGTATATCAATCTTGTATCCCATGACTTTGCTGAATTCATTTATTAGTCTAATAGTTTTGGGGGTAGAGACTTTGTAGTTTTCTATATAAATTATCACATTATCTGCAGATAGTGAAAATTTTACTTTTCTTTTTCTTGTGTGATTGTTGTGGTTAGGGCTTCTAACACTATGTAAACATAAGTGCAAGAGTGGGCATCCACGTCCTGTTCCTGAATTTAGAGGAAAGGCTTTCAGCTTTACACTGTTGAGTATGATGTTAGCTGTGGGTTTGTCATAAATAGCCCTTATTATGTTGAGATACGTCCCCTCTGTATCCACTTTGCTGAGAATTTTTTTTAATCTTGATGTTGAATTTTGTCAAATACTTTCTACACCTACTGAGATCAAGTGATTTTTTATGCTTCTTTTGTAACATCTTTATTGGAGTATAACTGCTTTAAAATGGTGTGTTAGTTTCTGTTTTTATAAAAAAGTGAATAAGCTATACATATACCACCGTATCTCCTCCCGCTGGCATCTCCCTCCCAACCACACTCCCTATCCCACCCCTCTAGGTGGTCACAAAGCACTGAGCTGATCTCCCTGTGCTATGCGACTCCTTCCCACTAGCTATTTTACATTTGGTAATGTATATATGTCAGTGCCACTCTCTCACTTCATCCCAGCTTACACCTCCCCCTCCCCCTGTCCTCAAGTACATCCTCTACGTCTGTGTCTTTGTTCCTGTCCTACCCCTAGGTTCATCAGAACCTTTTTTTTCTTTTGTAGATTCCATACATGTGTTAGCATATGGTATTTGTTTTTCTCTTTCTGACTTACTTCACTCTGTATGACAGACTCTAGGTCCATCCACCACACTATAAATAACTCAGTTTCGTTTCTTTTTATGGTTGAGCAATATTCCATTGTGTATATGTGCCACATCTTCTTTATCCATTCATCTGTTGATGGATACTTAGGTTGCTTCCATGTCCTGGCTATTGTAAATAGAGCTGCAATGAACATTGTGGTACATGACTTTTTTGAATTATGGTTTTCTCAGGGTATATGTCCAGTAGTGGGATGGCTGGGTAGTTCTACTTTTAGTTTTTTAAGGAACTTCCATACTGTTCTCCATAGTGGCTGTATCAATTTATATTCCCACTACCAGGGCAACAGGGTTCCCTTACCTCCACACCCTCTCCAGCATTTACTGTTTGTAGATTTTTTTGATGATGGCCATTCTGACTGGTGTGAGGTGTTATCTCATTGTAATTTTGATCTGCATTTCTCTAATGATTAGTGATGTTGAGCATCCTTTCATGTGTTTGTTGGCAATGTGCATATCTTCTTTGGAGAAATGTGTATTTAGGTCTTCTGCCCATTTTTGGATTGGGTTGTTTGCTTTTTGATATTGAGTTGCTTGTAAATTCTAGAGAATAATCCTTTGTCAGTTGCTTTGTTTGCAAATATTTTCTCCCATCCTGAGGGTTGTCTTTTGGCCTTGTTTATGGTTTCCTTTGCTGTGCAAAAGCTTTTAAGTTTCATTAGTTCCCACTTGTTTATTTTTATTTGCATCACTCTAGGACGTGGGTCAAAAAGGATCTTGCTGTGATTTATGTCATAGAGTGTTCTGCCTATGTTTTCCTCTAAGAGTTTTATACTGTATGGCCTTACATTTAGGTCATGAATCCACTATGACTTTATTTTTGTGTATGGTGTTAGGAAGCGTTCTACTTTCATTCTTTTACATGCAGCTGTCCAGTATTCCCAGCACCACTTATTGAAGAGGTGTCTTTTCTCCACTGTTTATTCTTGCCTCCTTTATCAAAAAAAAGGTGACCATACATGAGTGGGTTTATCTCTGGGCTTTCTATCCTATTCCATTGATCTGTATGTCTTTGTGGCAGTACCATACGGTCTTGATTAGTGTAGCTTTGTAGTATAGTCTGAAGTCTGGGAGCCTGATTCCTTCAGCTCCATTTTTCTTTCTCAAGATTGCTTTGGCTGTGCGGGGTCTTCTGTGTTTCCATACAAACTGTAAATTTTTTGTTCTAGTTCTGTGAAAAATGCCAGTGGTAGTTTGATAGGGATTGCATTGAATCTGTAAATTGCTTTGGGTAGTAGAGTCATTTTCACAGTGTTGATTCTTCCAATTCAGGAACATGGTATATCTCTCCATCTGTTTGAATCATCTTTCATCAGTGTCTTATACTTTTCTGCATACCTGTCTTTTGTCTCCTTAGGTAGGTTTATTCTTAGGTATTTTATTCCTTTTGTTGCAATGGTAAATGGGAGTGTTTCCTTAATTTTTCTTTCAGATTTTCATCATTAGTGAATAGGAATGCAAAAGATTTCTGTCCATTAATTTTGTATCCTGCTATTTTACCAAATTCATTGATTAGGTCTAGTAGTTTTCTGGTAGCTTCTGTAGGATTCTCTATTTATAGTGTCATGTCATCTGCAAACAGTGACAGCTTTACTTCTACTTTTCCGATTTGGAGTCCTTTTATTTCTTTTTCTTCTCTGATTTTTATGTCTAAAACTTCCAAAACTGTGTTGAAAAACAGTGGTTAGAGTGGACAACCTTGTCTTGTTCCTGATCTTAAAGGAAATGGTTTTTCACCATTGAGAATGACGTTGGCTGTGGGTTTGTCATATATGGCCTTTATTATATTGAGGTAAGTTCCCTCTATGCCTAGTTTCTGGAGGTTTTTTTTTTTTTTTAATCATAAATGGGTGTTCAATTTTGTTGAAAGCTTTTTCTGCATCTATTGAGATGATCATATGGTTTTCCTCCTTCAGTTCGTTAATATTGTTTATCACATTGACTGATATGTGTATACTGAAGAATCCTTGCATTCTCGGGATAAACCCCACTTTATCATGGTGTATGATCCTTTTAATGTGCTGTTGGGTTCTGTTTGCTAGTATTTTGTTGAGGATTTTTGCATCTATGTTCATCAGTGATATTGGCCTGTAGTGGTCTTTCTTTGTGACATCTTTGTCTGGTTTTGGTATCAGAGTGATGGTGGCCTCGTAGAATGACTTTGGGAGTGTTCCTCCCTCTGCTACATTTTGGAAGAGGTTGAGAAGGACAGGTGTTAGCTCTTCTCTAAATGTTTGATAGGATTTGCCTGTGATGCCATCTGGTCCTGGGCTTTTGTTTGTTGGAAGATTTTTAATCACAGTCTCACTTTCAGTGCTTGTGATTGGTCTGTTCATATTTTCTATTTCTTCCTGGTTCAGTCTTGGAAGGTTGTGCTTTTCTAAGAACTTGTCCATTTCTTCCAGGTTGTCCATTTTATTGGCATAGAGTTGCTTGTAGTAATCTCTCATGATCCTTTATGTTTCTGCAGTGTCAGTAGTTACTTCTCCTTTTTCATTTCTAATTCTATTGACTTGAGTCTTCTTGTTTTCCTGATGAGGCTGGCTAGTGGCTAATCAATTTTATCTTCTCAAAGAACCAGCTTTTAGTTTTATTGATCTTTGCTATTGTTTCCTTCATTTCTTTTTCATTTATTTCTGATCTGATCTTTATGATTTCTTTCCTTCTGCTAACTTTGGGGCTTTTTCATTCTTCTTTCTCTAACTGCTTTAGGTGTAAGGTTAAGTTGTTTATTTGAGATGTTTCTTGTTCCTTGAGGTAGAATTGTATTGCTATAAACTTCCCTCTTAGAACTGCTTTTACTGCATCCCATAGTTTTTGGGTTGTCATGTTTTCATTGTCATTTCTTTCTAGGTTATTTTTTGACTTCCTCTTTGATTTCTTCAGTAATCTCTTGGTTATTTAGTAGTGTATTGTTTAGCCTCCATGTGTTTGTGTTTTTTACAAATTTTTTCCTGTGATTGATATCTAGTCTCATAGCGTTGTGGCCGGAAAAGATACTTGATACGATTTCAATTTTCTTAAATTTACCAAGGCCTGATTTGTGACCCAAGGTATGATCTATCCTGGAGAATGTTCCAGGAGCACTTGAGAAGAAAGTGTATTCTGTTGTTTTTGAATGGAATGTCCTGTAAGTATCAATTAAGTCAATCTTGTTTAATGTATCAATTAAAGCTTGTGTTTCCTTATTTATTTTCATTTCGGATGATCTGTCCATTGGTGAAATTGGGGTGTTAAAGTCCCCTGCTATGATTGTGTTACTCTCAATTTCCCCTTTTATGGCTGTTAGCATTTGCCTTATGTACTGAGGTGCTCCTATGCTGGGTGCATAAATAGTTACAATTATTATATCTTCTTCTTGGATCGATCCCTTGATCATTATGTAGTGTCTTTCTTTGTCTCTTGTAATAGTCTTTGTTTTAATGTCTAATTTGTTTGATATGAGAATTGCTACTCGAGCTTTCTTTTTTTAAAAAAATATTTATTAATTTTAATTATAATTTATTAATTTTTATATTTTATTTATTAATTTACTTATATTTATTTTTGGCTGTGTTGGGTTTTCGTTTCTATGCAAGGGCTTTCTCTAGTTGCAGCAAGCAGGGGCCACTCTTCATTGCGGTGCGTGGGCCTCTCACTGTTGCGGCCTCTCTTGTTGCGGAGCACAGGCTCCAGACGCGCAGGCTCAGTAGTTATGGCTCACAGGCCCAGTTGCTCCACGGCATGTGGGATCTTCCCAGACCAGGGCTCAAACCCGTGTCCCCTGCATTGGCAGGCAGATTCTCTACCACTGCGCCACCAGGGAAGCCCTCGAGCTTTCTTTTGATTTTCATTTGCATGGAATATCTTTTTCCATTGCCTCACTTTCAGTGTATGTATGTGGCGCTGGGCCTGAAGTAGGTCTATTGTAGACAGCATATGTACGGGTCTTGTTTTTGTATCCATTCAGCCAGTCTACGTCTTTTGGTTGGAGCATTTAATCCATTTACATTCAAGGTAGTTATCGATATGTGTGTTCCTGTTACCATTTTCTTAATTGTTTTGGGTTTGTTATTGTAGGTCTTTTCCTTCTCTTGTGTTTCCTGCCTAGAGAAGTTCCTTTAGCATTTGCTGTAAAGCTGGTTTGGTGGTGAATTCTCTTAGCTTTTGCTTGTCTGTAAAGTTTTTAATTTCTCTTTCGAATCTGAATTGAGATCCTTGCTTGGTAATCTTGGTTGTAGGTTTTTCCCTTTCATCACTTTATGTCATCACAAATATGTCCTGCCACTCCATTCTTGCTTGCAGAGTTTCTGCTGAAAGATCAGCTGTTAACCTTATGGGTATTCCCTTGTATGTAATTTGTTGCTTTTCCCTTGCTGCTTTTAATATTTTTTCCTTTGATTTTTGGTAGTTTGATTAATATGTGTCTTGGCATCTTTCTCCTTGGATTTATCCTGTCTCGGACTGTCTGCACTTCCTGGACTTGATGGTCTATATCCTTCCCATATTAGGGAAGTGTTCAACTATAATCTCTTCAAATATTTTCTCAGTCCCTTTCTTTTCCTCTTCTTCTTCTGGGACCCCTATAATTCGAATGTTAGTGTGTTTAACGTTGTCCCAGAGGTCTCTGGGACTGTCCTCAATTCTTTTCATTCTTTTTTATTTTGTTCTGCGATAGTTATTTCCAGTATTTTATCTTCCAGGTCACTTTTCCATTCTTCTGCCTCAGTTATTCTGCTATTGCTTCCTTCTACAGAATTTTAAAATTTCATTTATTGTGTTGTCCATCATTGTTTGTTTGCTCTTTAGTTCTTCTAAGTCCTTGCCAAACATTTCTTGTATTTTCTCCAGTCTATTTCCAAGATTTTGGATCTTTATTATCATTACTCTGAACTCTTTTTCAGGTAGACTGCCTATTTCCTCGTCATTTGTTTGGTCTGGTGGGTTTTTACCTTGCTCCTTCATCTGCTGCATATTTCTCTGTCTTCTCATTTTGTTTAACTTACTGTGTTTGGGGTCTCCTTTTTACAGGCTGCAGGTTCATAGTTCCCGTTGTTTTTGGTGTCTGCCCCCAGTGGCTAAGGTTTGTTCAGTGGGTTGTCTACAGTTACTGGTGGAGGGGACTGGTGCCTGTGTTCTGGTGGATGAGGCAGGATCTTGTCTTTCTGGTGAGCAGGACCGCATCCGGCCGTGTGTTTTGGGGTGTCTGTGAACTTTTTATGATTTAGGCAGCCTCTCCACTGATGGGTGGGGTTGTATTCCTGTCTTGCTAGTTGTTTGGCATAGGGTGTTAAGCACTGTAGGTTGCTGGTCGTGGAGTGGAGCTGGGTCTTAGAATTGAGATGGAGATCTTTGGGAGAACTTCGCTGTTTGATAGTACGTGGAGCCGGGAGGTCTCTGGTGGACCAATATCTTGATCTTGGCTCTCCCACCTCAGAGGCACAGGCCTGACACCCGGCCGGAGCACCAAGACCCTCAGCCACACGGCTGCATGTGTTGGAGGGCCTCCTGCAGAGGTGGGGGGTGGTTGTGGTTCCCTGCGGGTACAAGGACACTGGCAGAAGTTCTGGGAAGTACTCCTTGGCATGACCCCTCCCAGACTCCACCATTAGCCCCACCAAAGAGCCAGGCTGCTTCCCTTTGTTAATGTGGTGCTATCACGTTTGTTGATTTGCAAATGTTGAACCATCCTTGCATCCCTGGAATAAATCCAACTTCACCATGGTGTATGATCCTTCTTATATATTTTTAGATTTGGTTAGCTAATATTTTGTTGAGGATTTTTGCATGTATATTCATCAGAGATTGGCCTGTAATTTTCTTCACTTGGAGTGTCTTTCTCTGGATTGGTATCTAGATAATGGTGGCTTTGTAGAAGAATTTGGGAGTGTCCTGTCCTCTTCAACTTTCTGGAATAGTTTGAAAAGGATAGGTATTAGATCTTCTTTATATGTGTGCTAGAATTCCCTGGGAAGCTGCCTGGTTCTGGACTTTTTTTGCTCACAGTTTTTTAAATTATAAATTCAGTTTTACTACCAGTGATCCATCTGTTCAAACCGTCTCTTTCTTCTTGATTTGGTCTTAGGTTGTATGTTTCTAGAAATTAGTCCATTTCTTCTAGGTTGTCCAATTTGTTGGCATATAACTATTTGTAGTATTCTGATTTTTTGCATCTCTGTGGTATCAGTTATTATTTCTTCTATTTCACTTCTTATTTTATTTGGATCCTCTCTCTTTTCTTCTTGGTGAGCCTGGCCAGAGGTTTGTTGATTTTGTTTATCCTTTCAAAAAACCAGCTCTTGGCTTTATTGATTTTTTTCAATTGTTTCTTTAATCTCTATTTTATTTCCTCTCTGATTTTTATTATTTCCCTCTTTCTGCGAGTTTAGGTTTCATTTGTTATTTTTCTTTTAAGTGGTAGGTTAGGTTGTTTATTTGGAATTTTTCCTGTTTTTGAGGAAGGCCTCTATTGCTATGAACTTCCCTCTTATGACTGTTTTTTGCTGCATCCCATAAATTTTTGTATAGTTGTGTTATCATTGTCTCAAGGTATTTTAAAGTTTCCTCTTTGATTTCATCACTGACCCATCGGGTTTTTTATTAGTATGTTGTTTAGTCTCCATGTAGTTGTTTTTTTCTTGTTTCTCCTTCTGTGTTTGATTTCTAGTTTCATGCTGTTTTGGTCAAAACAGATTATTGAAATGATTTCTATCCTCTTAAATTTATTGAGGCTTGTTTTGTGTCCTAGTATGTGATCTATCCTAGAGAATATTCCATGTGCACTTGAAAAGAATGTGTATTCTGTTTATGGATGTAATGTCTTGAAAAATATCAATTAAGTCTAAGTGTTCCATTGTTTCATTTAGGATCTCTGTTGCCTAACTGATTTTCTGTCTGGAAGCTCTGTCCACTGATGTCAGTGGGGGTGTTAACGTCTCCTACTATGAATACTACTTGTGTATTCCTGTCAATTTCTCCCTTTATGTATGTTTGTATTTATATTTTTAGCTTCTCCTATATTGGATGCATGTATGTTAATAAATGTAATATTCTCTTCTTGTATCTGTCCATTTATCACTATGTAGTGTCCTTTATCTTTATGGCCTTTGTTTTATTTTTTTGCGTTACACAGGCCTCTCACTGTTGTGGCCTCTCCCGTTGCAGGGCACAGGCTCCGGATGCGCAGGCTCAACGGCCATGGCTCACGGGCCCAGCCGCTCCATGGCATGTGGGATCTTCCCGGACGGGGGAACGAACCTGTGTCCCCTGCAGCAGTAGGTGGACTCTCAACCACTGCGCCACCAGGGAAGCCCTGGCCTTTGTTTTAACGTCCATTTTGTCTGATATGAGTATTGCTACCCCACTCTCTTGTCACTTCCATTTGCATGAAATATCTTTTTCCATCCCTGAAACATATCTAAATCATTTTGCTGTACACCAGAAATGAACACAATATTGAAAATCAAAAATACTTCAATTAAAAAAAAAAGTAATGTGTTTACTTTCCAAATATTTGGAGATTTTCTAGCCCTCTGTGCAGCTCTCTGCTTTCTGGAACTCTGAAGTGCAAATTATGGCTGCTTTCACCTCTCTAAATTCTAACTTCTATATCCTCAGTTTAGGAAGAACCCTGGGTTTTTTATGGGTCCCCTGACATCCATGCTATTTCTATGCAGTAAACTTGGGCAATCACATGGTTTACCGCATATGTTTCCCTTTGTTGTCTGTCTCCCATTGTCTGAGAAGCATGGCTTCATGTATTTTGTCCAGTGTTTGAGTTGTTAAAGGTGGGAAGGTAAATCCCCTCTCTTTTACTTCTTCATGGCCAGTAGTGGGAGTCAGGATTCATTTTTATCCACCCATGAGACAATTTTACTACGTATGTAATTTGGAATGACAATTATTTTCTTTCAGTCCATTACAGATACCATTTCAGTGTTTCACTACTACTGCTGAAATACCAACTGTCAGTCTTTAACATTCCTTTGAAAGTAGTATGCCTTTTTTATCTTCAACTTCTTTTAAAATGTTTTTTTTGTCTTTGATTTTACAGTTTTACTTTGCAGACACCAAGCATGCTTTTCTCTTACTTCATCCTGCTTGAAATTCACTATGCATCTGCAATCTGTGGACTGGTGTCTTCCAACAGTTTGGAAAAATTCTCAGCCTTTATCTCTATGAATAACTTTACCCCTTTCTTTTTTTCTAGGACTCCAATCAAACATACATTAGACGTCCCCACTGAATCTCTTTCCTTCTCCTGTATACTTTCCATCTTTTTCTCTCTGTGTGCTTATTACGGATAATTTCTTCCAGTTTGTTAATTCTCTTCCCTGCCACATACAGTGTGCTGCCAAGTATGTCCACTTGGTTTTTAAATGTTGGTTATTGTATTTTTCATGTAAATGAATTCTATTTGGTTCTTCAAATCTACATCACTTTTTAGTTTTAAACACAGTAAATATAGTTGCTTTATAACACATCTCTTATAATTCCAAATCTGAAGTCTGTGCATATCCTGTTCCTGATATTTCCCACTTACATTGTCTTGATTTCTTGTGTACTATTATATTTTTAACTCTGTGTTTATCATTGCTCTTAAAATGTTATTTATGGTGCTTTTCAAGACACGAAAGAAATGTGCCTTCCTTCAGTGAGGCACTGGAATGGCTTCTTCTGCGTTCACGGGGCACTACCAATTGGGAACCACCTTAAATTATGTTTGAGTCTAAATTCCCCGACCCACCCAGGTTTTCTTCCTCAAGATACAAAACCAGTTGATGGCTGGTTTGTGGCTACAACCTCCAGGGGATTTTTGGTCCTCTTCTCTTCTGACAGTCCCTGAGTCTGGGGTTCTCCTTGATTGTGAGGATGTAGCCTTCTGGAGTGTTACCTTGACACAGGGTTTCCTACACGATTCTCCAGTGTGGTGGATGCTTGGCCTTACCTTTTGCACCTTTGCTCCGTGAGCCCATTCTACCCAAGTGAGAGGCACTGGACATATTCTCCAGTCAAAAGTGCTTATTTATTCTCCAATATTCCAGTCATCTCTGGGTTGAGGCTTTCTCCAAAGTGATGGCCTTGCAATTCATCTTCTTACCTCTTCTGTTTTCAGGTATATATTAAACACACACATACACAAGCAATCTTGAAAGATCCATCAATGAAGTGATAAAGGGTAGAGTACGTGCTAATTTATGGATAAAAAGCCAACTTTATTTAATATTTACAAGTTGTTTTCAATAGCGAGGTAAATTAGAATAGTGTGCTACTCCCAGAAACAGAACATCTCTGCAGAATTCTTAACACATTAATGCTAAATGTACCTTTTCCTATTAAATCTATTCCTTTTCACTCTCTAGAGCAGATAAATTTTAAAAGAATGTGGAAGTAATAGCACAGGGTAAGGCCAGGAACTGGTTTGACCCTGGCCATCTACACAAGTGAATGCACTCATGTGACAACTCAGTGCCCTCACCTGAGAAATGTAGATAACACTAAATTATTCTGATAGCCCTTGCTCGCTCTAACATTCTATGAATCTATAGATACTTCCACGTTCCTCCTCCAACACCTACAATAGACCTTACTGAACAATAAAAACTCTCTTTACCACTGGCAGACAACCTTTCCATAATAACACCCCAGAGCCACTCACTACCAATTGACTGAAGATGGCACATATCCTATTTGTCACTCCTATTCTTGTATAGATGACATCTTTTGAAATATGGCTAAACAACTCTTTCTACTGTGTTATACTCCTACTTGCATTTCTAGGTTAAGAATTTAAAAATACTCACTCCCACAAATCATTATCATCATTTAAGACTGTAGAGAATTAAAGTACAGAATTCAAATATTCTTCTATTGAAAAAAAAATTAAAATGTTCAGGTAAAATAATCCAAAGTATTCTCAGCTCTCTGTAAAAGCATTCTATTAATAACAGTGCTATTAAATAAAAGACAACCAATAGTGTACTTCAGGTAGAGAGTAAAAATTTAATAGCAATATCATAAAATAAACAAACATATAAAAATCAAGTATTTAGCTTTGGATGTTAGAAATAATATACATAATTAATTCAGCATACTACTGATAGTGCTGCAACATACGATTCTTCTGTTCAAATTACAGATAATGACAATAAGGCTTCTTTGTTCTCAGAGTTTCCAAAATTCTGCTTCTATTACTAAAAGCATCTGGACTTCAGACATCTCTAATGATGTAACACCTGGCATACTGCAATTGAAGCTGTGTGACCATTGTCTTAATGACCTAACAAAATCTTCTCCTAATGGTATTGAAAGAGGTAAACATTTCCCCCCTTTGGAATACTAGTTACCAAAACTGTCACACTGTCAAAATAAAAATGATTCATTTCTCCTTTTGAATCTCAATTAAAAAGCACATGCATGAGAGGAAGCTGAAAATCAAAAGGGCAACTTTATGTTATATGCTAGATCAATGTTAAAATTCACAGACTAATTTTCAGATATAGTCTTCCTTGTTCTTGTCCTCAAAAAGAAAGAAAAGTAATTAACTTCAATATCAGGAAGTATATTTTTGCTATTCTTTCGTAATCAAATTTTTCAATGACTTCTAAGACTGTTTTTATAGCCTGTTTCCATTCAGCTAGTTCAGGAGACACACTGGTTGAAAAAGGACTGAGAATATAAACTTTAAGGCTAAAAGTTCCATCTTCGAAATGTTAAGATTTAAATAGAGCCCTTGACAAGGTTATTTAATCTAGAATTGCTGGCCATGAAAACAAGTAGACAGAAAAAAGGGTTATGCTTAAATGCATAATTGAAAAAGCAAAGGCAGGTCTTTCACAACAGAAGTTACTCTTTCAACTTAAAAACATTTGCTGAAAGTAAAAATTACCTTGCTGCATGGGACATCTTCTTCAAAGCCATTGAGTCCAGTCTGGATCACTGTGTCTTACACTTTGGTTGGAACATTTAATAAAGTGTATATTCTGTAGGAGATAACTATAGAACTCAATAAACAAAATAAAATAGATAAAAAACTAGAATCTTAATTGAAAAATGGCATGTTTCTCCATCATTTTCATGTAATCAGCATGCTCATTTTAAATCTAATATTCCATTTATAAAAAATCGCTATATTTCCCACTGAAGCTTGTTATTCTGATGAGCCAAAATTTAAATGCTTTCATTCCGTTGACGATTAAACGTTCTGAGCATTATTCATCATTATCTGTACAAAAAGAAAAAAATTTAATTCATTCATTGCAAATCAAGCTCTATGTATTTACTTAGTAAAAAACTCATTCTCTGTCACACTAAAGGAAAAGAGCCTTACTGTAGTTTTAAATGTAGTTTTTATTACAATATCACAAACTCAATGTAAAATATTCAGACAGTACAATAAAGAATTAAGTGGGAAGCAAAAATTACCTAACAGCCAAAGACAACCAAAGCTAATAGTTTTATATAAATCTTCCCAGATTGCTTAGTTACGCATACACAAATATGTTTTAAAAAATTACAACAAGATGCAGTTCTGAGACTCGAGTTTTTCCCTTTGAAACACATAATGGATGGAAAGATGGACAAATAAGTGATAAAACAAGATTATAAAATGTTAATGGAAGAATCTAGATGGTGGGCATATGGGTGGTAACTGAAGTTTTTTCAACATTTTCACATGATAAAAATTTTACAATAAAATGTTGAAAATGAATAAATCATAGATAAATTCCATGTCAGTTTCAATGGCTGTGTAGTATTTTCTTTACAGATATGGTACATTTAAATTAACCATTTGTATTTATAGACATTCTAGTTATCTCCAATTTTCATTAGTCTAAAAAAACACTGTGGAATGAATTAAACAGACTGCTTAATTTAACCTTACATAACAGTCACTATCTTCACACTCCAGAAAGCTCTTCCGTTAAAATCGAAGTGTCATCTCTCATCACTGCACTGCTTGAAACCCCTCACAAGCTCCCCACAGGCTCAGGACAGAACCTGTGCTCCTTATGTGGACTGCAATGCCCTTCAGGATCTGGTCTTTTAAGTACTTCTAGCCTTGTCTACTTCCATTGCCCATCTTCCCCAGCTGTCCCCATAATAAATGCTCTAGTAACACTGAAGAGCTTACAGTTCCTGTAGTACAACAGCTGGCACCCCTCTATGTACAAGGAGACATATGCCTTGGGGGATAAATCCCCACTTATCTGTCAAAATCCAGCTCTGACGTCCTCTCCCCTGGGAAGAATTATCCTGACACTTTATTTCTTCCAATATAGCTGGACCATCACTTTATACAACATATTTTATTGCTTTCAGTGTTACACTTATTGCTGTGTACTATAATTTACTTATTGTTTTTACAATGACAAACTGTTTCAAACAGAAAAGTACAGAGAATAAACTAATGAACACACAGGTACCAAATATCTAGAATTAGTAAAAGTTAACTTTTGGCCACACTGGTTTGGAGAACTGATTCAAGAAAAACACATTAAAGAGAGAGAGCACCCTTTTCCCATCTTATTGCCTTCTCCTCCTGCTGAGGGGTGTTATCAGTATCCTGAAATTGATGTGTCCCCTTCCTTCCCATGGCTTTTTATTACATATATGCACATTTAAATAAAATTGCTTTTAAACATTATATAAATGGTATCGTGTACTACTTATTCAACTCATCATATTGGTGGGGCTTAACCAAGTGATAGATGAAAATTCCATTCCTTCACTATAACTGGTGTACAGAATCTCATCACATAAATAGCACAATATTCTATCTAAAATAAATGTAGAAGGAAGGTCTTTGTTTCCTTCTTAGCCGTTTACAAGTTTGGACTGCTAAGATCAATGTTCTACACGAGGACCTGCTGGCCTTTGCCATTCTATGACTGTCTACACTTGGCTCCTCCTCTCCTTAAAGAATAAATTTTTTAGGAATAATATAAAGCAGTTCACACATTGTACTATCTCTATTTGATCTCTGACTCTAGACTAGCTAGTACCTAGCTAAAGACTAAGTGGCATTTATTTTACCAATTGCTACACCCGTAGGCACTTAGCAAATCTGCAATGTGACAATATGAGGGAGTTGTATACAGTGGGTTCTTACCACATCTGCACAGTGACAGGGGAGTTGTATACTGTAGGTGCTTACCAAACCTGCACTGTGACAGTATGGGGGTGTTGTATACTGTAGGTGCTTACCAAACCTGCACTGTGACAGTATGGGGGTGTTGTATACTGTAGGCGCTTACCAAACCTGCACTGTGACAGTATGGGGGTGTTGTATACTATAGGGGGTTACCAAATCTGCACTGTGACAGTATGGGGGTGTTGTATACTGTAGGCGCTTACCAAACCTGTACCATGACAGTATGGGGGTGTTGTATACTGTAGGCGCTTACCAAACCTGTACCATGACAGTATGGGGGTGTTGTATACTATAGGCAGTTACCAAACCTGCACTGTGACAGTATGGGGGTGTTGTATACTGTAGGCGCTTACCAAACCTGCACTGTGACAGTATGGGGGTGTTGTATACTGTAGGTGCTTACCAAACCTGTACTGTCACAGTCAGGGGAGCTGTATACTGTAGGTGCTTACCACACCTGCACTATGACAGGGGAGTTGTATACTGTGGGTGCTTACCAAACCTGCACTGTAACAGCTGGGGGAGTTGAATAGTTCAGGCTGTCTTTTGAGGACTCACATAATTTCTGGTTAAATAAAACAGAAATGTGTTGTAGAAAATCTTTTTAACTTCTAACTTAATGCCCCTGATACCACTATTGGGTGTACTACATATCATTATTCATCCCCTCCCTCATTACACCCCACCAACACAGAAAATAAAAGTGTCTAAGCACCATATGCAGATGACATGGTTTTACTGTTATCTCCTAAGATGTGGCCTAAAAGACGACAGTCTGGGGAAAGACAGCTAGATATGCAGTATAAGAATTTCGAATAAGAAGGACTCTAAAGGGAGAGATCAAGATGGCAGAGTAAGAGGATGTGGAGCTCACCATCACCCGCACCAGGAACACATTAAAAATACATCGACATGGGGAACAATTCTCACTGAAAACAAACTGGAAACTAGCTGGATTGCTGTACAACCAAGGCTGTAAAAAAGATTCTCAGAGAATGTGGTATGATGGGAAGAAGAGAGATCAGGTCGTGACCTGTGCCCCTGGGAGGGGACTCAGAGGAAAAGGGAGAATGCAGCGATGGACACTTGCCTTGGGGAGTGAGCGGGTCGAGCCACAGACTGGGCATCCCAGTCCTGGGGTCCTAGACAGAGGACACAAGCCCTGTTGGCTGGCTGGAAGATGCTGTGACAAATACAAGGACTGGAGAAGTCTGGAGTCCAGTTGTGAGGAGCTCGAGTGTTGGCCCCAGAGGTAGTGCAGAGAGAGGTGCGCTCTAACGTCTGAGGTTCTTCCCGGGACCACCTCATCACACAACCCCAGCCCAAGCAGAGCCAATTCTCCAGCCCCATTCACTCCAAGCCACACTGTAGCACTGGAACTGGGGTAGCCAGGACTGGGGAAGAGACTGAACCTTGGGACACAGAGGTGACCCAGGCCTGAGGCAGAGCCGGGTGGGGCAGCAGGTGCCACTGTTGGCACTTACTCAAGTGGTACCATATGATATCACTTATATGTGGAATCTAAAATATGACACACATGAACTTATCCATGAAACAGAAACAGACTCACAGACAGAGAGTACAGCCATGTGGTTGCCAAGGTGGGGTGGTGAGGAGGGATGGATTAGGAATTTGGGGTTAGCAGATGCAAACTATTATATATAGAATGGATAAACAACAAGGTCCTACTGTACAGCACAGGGAACTATATTCAATATCCAGGGATAAACCATAATGGAAAAGAATATAAAAAAATAATGTGTGCATATATATATATATATATATATATATATATATATATATATATATAACTGAATCACTTTACAGCAGAAATTAAAACAACAATGTAAATCAACTACAGTCAATAAAATATTTAAAAATAGGAAAAAAAAAGAAAGAAAAGGCAGAGGAACTGCTCTCAATTCAAAGAGTAAGAGAAAACTCTGGATAAATAATGAAATAGAAATAAATAATTTTCCAGATAAAAAATTCAAAACATTAGTAAAGAAAATGTTAACTGAATTAGGGAAAAGAATTGATCTAAACACTGAACATTTTAATGAAGAACTAGAAAATATAGAAAAGGGCCAATCAGAAATGAATAATACAACAGGTGAAATAAAAACACACTATAAGGAAATGAATCACTAAGTGATACAGAAGACTGCACAAGTGATCTGGAAGATATAACTGAACAATGGAAACCACCCAATCAGAACAAGAGAAAGAAAAATTGCTTTCATTTAAAAAAGTCTGTTTAAGAGATATTTGAGATAGCATTAGGTGTTCCAACATTCACATTATAGGAGTCCCAGAAGGAGAAGAGAGAGAGAAGGGGATCAAAAATGTATGTGAGGAAATTATGGCTGAAAAATTCCCAAACCTGTAGAAGAATATAGATATCCAGGTACAGGAAGCACAGAGGGTTCCAAATGAGATGAACCCAAATGGACCCACACAAAGACCTATCATAATTAAAATGGCAAAAGTTAAAGATAAAGAGAGGATTCTAAAGGCAGCAAGAGAAAAACAAAGAGTTATATAAAAGGGAACCCCCATAAGGCTATCAGCTGATTTCTCTGCAGAAACTTTGCAGGCCAGAAGGGAGTGGCAATATATATTCAAAGTGCTGAAAGGGAAAAACTTGCAACCCAGGACACTCCACTCAGAAAGATTATCATTTAGAACAGAAGGAGAGAGAAAGAATTTCTCCAACAAGCAAAAATTAAACAAATACAGCAATACTAAACTGACTCTAAAAAGAATGGTGAACTGTGTCCTCTAAATGGAAAAGAAGTAAAAACCTATAAGAAAGGGAAAATACGACTAGGAAAGGCAAGTATATAGTAAGGATTGAAGATCAACCACTTAAGCCAGTACATAGGTTGAAAGACAAAAAAAAGTTAAAAGCAACTATAATTACAATGAACAGTTAAGGGATAAGCAAGAATAGGTAACATACGACATAAAAAACACAAAATGTGGGAGATGGAGTAAAAAATGTAGCTCTTTTGGAATACCTTTGAACCTAAATGACTAGCAGTTTAAAACACGTAGATATAATTATGGGTCAACATGCCAACATATATGAATCCCATGGTAACCACAAATCAAACCGTACAATAGATACACAAAAATCAAAAAGAAAAAAACACAGCATACCACTAAAGAAAATCATCAAACCATAAGAGAAGAAATTAACAGAGAAGAACTACAACAGCCAGAAAACAGTAAGAACTACAACAGCCAGAAAACAGAGAAGAATTACAACAGCCAGAAAAAAGAAAACAGTAAGTACATACCTATCAATTAAGTACTTTAAATATCAATGGATTAAATGCTGTCATCAAAAGACATAGGGTAGCTGATTAGATTTTTAAAAACCCCCCAAAACCAAGGCCCTTCAGTATGTTGCCTACAAGAGAGACACTTCAGGGCTAAAAGCAAACACAGATTGAAAGTGAGGGGATGGAAAAAGATATTTCATGCAAATGGAAATGACAAGAAAGTGGGGGTAGCAATACATATATCAGACAAAAATAGACTTTAAAACAAAGGCCATAAAGAAAGATATTATAACAATAAATGGATCAATACAAGAAGAGAATATTACATTACTTAACACACACGCACCCAATATAGGAGCACCTAAATATGTAAAGCAAAAACTAACAGACATAAAGGGAGAAACTGACAACACTACAATAAAAGTAGGGGACTTTAACACCCCACTTACATCAATGGACAGATCATCCAGACAGAAAATCAATAGGCAACAGTGGTCTTAAATAGCTCAATAGACTAGTTGGTCTTAACAGATCTCTATAGGACTTTACATCCAAAAACGGCAGAGTACATATTCTTTTCAAGTGCCCATGGAACATTCTCCAGGACAGATCACATGCTAGGCCACAAAACAAGTCTCAACGAATTTACGAGGATAGAAATTATATCAAGCCATATATCAATTACAGAAAGAAAACAGGGAAAAGAACAAACACATGGAGACCAGACAACATGCTACTAAAAACCCAATGGGTCGATGAAGAAATCAAAGAGGAAATCAGAAAACACCTCAAGACAAATGAAAATAAAAACACAACATTCCAAAACCTTATGGATGCAGCAAAAGCAGTTCTAAGAGGAAAGTTCATAGGCATACAGGTCTTCCTCAAGAAATAGGAAAAACTTCAAAAACACAACCTAACCTACCACCTAAAGGAATTAGAAAAAGAAGTACAAAGCCCAAAGTCAGCAAAAGGTAGGAAAATATATAAAGAAAATAAATAAAATACAGACCAAAAAAAAAAGATAGAAAAGATTAATGAAACTAAGAGTTGATTTTTGATAACTCTTTTTGATGAACAAAGTTGATAAACCTTTAGCGAGGCTCAAAAAGAAAAAAAAGAGGACCCAAATAAAAAAAATGAAAGTGAAGAAATAACAACCAATACCACAGAGGTAACAAAAAAATCATACTACTACGAACAGTTATATGCCAACAAACTGAACAGAAGAAATGGACAAATTTCTAGCAACACACAACCTGTCAAGACTGAATCAAGAAGAAACAATCTGAACAGATCAATCACTAATAGTGAAACTGAATTTGTAATAAAGAAAACCTCCCAGCCAACAAAAGTCCAGGACCAGAGGGCTTCACAGGCAAACTCTACTAAACATATAAAGAAATAATAGCTATCCTTCACAAACTATTCCAAAAAATTAAAGAGGATGGGATGCTCCCAAATTTATTCTACGAGGCCACCATTACCCTGATACCAAAACCAGACAAAGGCACTACAAGAAAAGAAAGTTACAGGCCAATCTCTTTGACGAATATAGATGCAAAACTCCTCAACAGGGCTTCCCTGGTGGCACAGTGGTTGAGAGTCCACCTGTCGATGCAGGGGACAAGGGTTCGTGCCCTGGTCTGGGAAGACCCCACATGCCGCAGAGTGGATGGGCCCATGAGCCATGGCCGCTGAGCCTGCGCGTCTGGAGCCTGTGCTCCACAACGGGAGAGGCCACAACAGTGAGAGGCCCGCGTACCGCAAAAAAAACCAACAAAAAACCCCACAACAACTCCTCAACAAAATATTAGCAAACCAAATCCAAAAATATATAAAAAGGATCATACACCAGGATCATGTTGGATTTATTCTCAGGATGCAAGGATGGTTCAACATTTGCAAATCTACGAATGTGACAGCACCACATTAACAAAGGGAAGCATAAAAAAATCACATGATCATCTCAATAGGTGCAGAAAGCATTTAAGAAAATTCAACATCCATTCATGATAAAAATTTCCAACAAGGTATGTATAAAGGGAACTCATCTCAACATGATAAGGGCCATTTATGACAAACCCACAGTTAATATCACACTCAACAGTGAAAAGCTGAAAACGTTTCCTCTATATTCAGGAACTAGACAAGGATGCCCACTCTTGCCACTTCTATTTACATAGTGTTAGAAGCCCTAGCCACAGCAATCAGACAAGAAAAAGACATAAAAGGCATCCAAATTGGAAGGGAAGAAGTAAAACTATCACTTCTTGCAGATGACATGATACTTTATATAAGAAAACACTAGTCTCCCCCCCAAAACTATTAGAACTAATAAATGAATTCAGCAAAGTTGCAGGATACAAGATTAACATATAGAAATCTGTTGCTTTTCTAAACATTAATAATAAATCATCAGAAAGAGAAAAAAAATCCTGTTTAAAATCACATCAAAGAGAATAAAATACACAGGAATAAACTTAACCAAGGAGGTGAACGACCTATACACTGAAAACTGTAAAACAGTTATGAAGGAAACTGAAGATAATACAAAGAAATAGAAAGATATCCTGTGCTCTTGGATTGGAAGAATTAATATTGTTAAATGGCATACTAGCCAAAGCAGGCTACAGATTTAATGCAATCTCTATCAAAATACCCATGACATTTTCCCTAGAACTAGAACAAATGATCCAAAAATTCATATGGAACCACAAAAGACCCGGAATTGCCAAAGCAATCTTGAGGAAAAAAAAGAAACAAAGCTGGAGGCTATCTCCCTCCCAGATTTCAGACTACAGTAAGTCCCCTACATATAAATCTTCAAGTTGCAAACTTTCAAAGATGCAAACATGCGTTCTCATGTCCAATCACATAAGTTAGTTCACATGTCTGGTGTATATTGTCACATGTATGCATCCTCTATAAGTGGTTGTGCTTTTGTGTACGCTACTGTACAGTACTGTATAGAGTACAGTAATACAGTATCTTTATTTCAAGCCCAGGAAGCACACGTAAAGGCAGCGGTGTGTAGCTGGTATGGCTAAGAAGTGCCAAGTGATAACAATGGAAAGAAAAGTGAAAATAATTGAGAGAGTGGAGCTACAAGAGGAAGAAGAAGTAACTGAAGAACTGAAGAGATTCACGATGCAGGAAATGGCAAGGGGATTCTCTTTATTTGAGGAAGCACTGTTAGTCTCTGAGGCTCAGGACCCAAACATAGAATGGTACACGAAGGTTGCAGCAGCCATTCAGAATGCAATCCAGTGATACCATGTCACCTATGATGAGAAAAAAAGAGCTACTACACAGACATCATTGGATCGTTTTTTCAAGAGGGTAGATAGAACTGAATCCAGCAAGGAAGCAGAACCTGTGCCATCAACGTCAGGCATGAATGAAACTGCAGCTCGCCCTCTGTCTCCTATTGCTGATGATCTTTCAGCTCTGCCATCTCCCACCTCCTCTTCCTCCTCCAGTTAGTAGCTCTTCTTGCCTATTCACTCGATGCCAGCCCCGGATGCCAGCTGTTGTACTGGACTACTGTACTTTTCAAGGTACTATACTATAAGATTAAAAATATTTTATTTTTTGTGATTCTTTGTTTTTTACATATTATTTGTGTGAAAAGTATTATAAAACTATTGTGGTACGGTACTATATAGCCAACTGTGTTATTTGGGTACCTAGGCTAACTTTGTTGGACTTATGAATGTGCTCTCAGAACAGAACTCATTCATATGTAGGGGACTTACTGTCTACTACAAAGTTACAGTAATCAAAACAGTGTGGTGTTGGCATAAAAACAGACATATAGATCAATGGAACAGAATAGAGAGTCCAAAAACAAACCCACACACCTATGGTCAATTAATCTATGACAAAGGAGGTAAGAACATATAATGGAGAAAGACATTCTCCTCAAGGAGTAGTGCTGGGAAAACTGGACAGATGCATGTAAAAGAATGAGATTAGAACATTTCCTCACACCATATACAAAAATAAACTCAAAATGGATTAAAAACCTAAATGTTAAACCTGAAACCATAAGACTCATAGAAGAGAACATAGAGCACTCCTGACATAAATCATAGCAATATTTTTTTGGATCCATCTCCTCAGGCAAAAGAAATAAAAGCAAAAATAAACAAATGGACCTAATTAAACTTAAAAGCTTTTTGCACAGCAAAGGAAACCACCAGCAAAACAAAAACACAACCTTTGGAATGGGAGAAAATATTGCAAATGATATGACTAACAAGGGATTAATATCCAAAGTATATAAACAGCTCATACAACTCAATATAAAACAAACCCAAACCCCAAACCAAAAATCAACCTAACCAAAAATGGGCAGAAGAGGGAGTTCCCTGGTAGTCCAGTGGTAAAGAATTTGCCTTCCAATGCAGGGGACGTGGGTTTGACACCTGGTCAGGGAACTAAGATCCCACATGCCATGGGGCAACTAAGCCCGCGCACCACACCTACTGAGCTCGTGTGCCCCAATGAGAGAGCCCACGTGCTGCAAACTACAGAGCCCGTGCACTCTGGAGTCTGCGTGCCACAGCTAGAGAGAAGCCTGCATGCCACAACAAAGAGCCTGCGCTGCAATGGAAGATCCCACACACCTCAACAAAGACTCCTATGTGCCACAACTAAGAAACAACACAGCCATAAATTAAAAAACAAACAAATAAATAAATGGGAATGGACTTCACTGGTGGCGCAGTGGTTGAGAGTCCGCCTGCCGATGCAGGGGACACGGGTTCATGCCCCAGTCTGGGAGGATCCCACATGCCACGAAGCGGCTGGGCCCGTGAGCCATGGCCACTGAGCCTGCACGTCCAGAGCTTCTGCTCCGCAACGGGAGAGGCCACAGCAGTGAGAGGCTAGCATACCGCAAAATAAATAAATAAATAAATGGTCAGAAGTCCTGACTAGACATTTTCCAAAGACATACAGATGCCTAACACACATGAAAAGATGTCCAACGTCACTAATTACTAGAGAAATGCAAATCAAAATGAGATATCACCTCATCACCTGCCATCACCAAAAAGCCTACAAATAACAAATGT